>NW_017670241.1:1176550-1220428 GCF_001879085.1 Nicotiana attenuata
AAAACAAGGGTTATCACTATCAAGAATAATAGGAGCAGCAGGACGGGTAACAGGTCTGGGTCGGGGAGCCTGGGGAAGGGTAGTAGGTTGGAGACTACTTTCACCAATTTTAGCTTTTCCCTTACCACCAAACATTTTTTTCAAAGAAAATGCCATATTAATTACAATTATGCAAACTAAACACACAAAAATATATTCTTAAAACTTAAGAGTTGGAACGAGTTTACCGAATTGCCGAACAACTTCTTGAAAATTGAAAATCATTGAAGACTTGAATACTTCAATTCACCAACTTCACAATTTTTCACGAAATTGCAATAATAAAATAAGCAATTATAGAAGAGAAATTAGATATAGATTGAGATAGATTGATGAATTGGTGAGTAAAAATGAAAGAATGAGGGGGTATTTATAGTTGAGAATTGGGGAAAAGTGTAATTATATAAAGTTTGGGGTTAAAATAAAGTTTGGGGGCCAAATGGCTATTTTTTAAAGTTGCAAATGGTTGAAAATTAAAGGCCAACGGCTAGATTTTAAAAATCTGACCGTTGGTCTTTTTAAAAAAAAAAAAATTTAAAAAGAGCAGTTGGAGCCCGTTAGGCCCGGTTGAACCGACCCAGGCCCGCCTGCCGGTCCCGGGCTTAGCGGTCCCGGGCTCGTGGGCTTGATGTAAGGAACCGGCCCGCCTCGGGCTTTTTACACCACCAGGGACCAGCCCACCAGGACCGGCCCGCCGGGACCGTTTAGCCCGTTAAGACCGCGGGCCCGGTCCGGTCCCGGTCCCAGCCCAGCCCACCATACAGCCTTAACTGGCACTGATCTATCTGAGATTTCATCTTTAAAAGGCTTTCTACATGAACAGTTCAGGATTAAGGACCTTGGTTCCCTTAATTATTTTCTGGGTATTGAGGTGCTTTATTGTGATTCTGGTGTTCTTCTTCACCAAAAGAAGTTCACTCATGATTTGTTAGAGTCTTTTGACTCTTCTGCCTCTTCAGCTGTGGTTTGTCCTCTTACTATCAATGAGAAATTAAAGGCTTCTGTTGGTGATCTTTTGCCCAAGCCTAAGGAATATAGATGTTTAGTGGGCAAGTTGAATTTTTTAACCCACACTCGACCTGATATCAGTTTTGCTGTACAACACCTTAGCCGGTTCCTGCAAACCCCTCGTATTCCTCATATGCAGGCTGCCTTACATCTCTTGCGCTATTTGAAAGGGACTTCTGATTTTGGCTTGTTCTTCAATAATTCTCCTGAACTTGGTTTAAGAGCCTACTGTGACAGTGACTGGGCTTCTTGTGCTGATAGCAGAAGGTCTGTTACTGGTTTTTGTGTGTTTCTGGGTGACTGTTTGGTGAGTTGGAAGTCTAAAAAACAGCCTGTGGTCTCTCTTTCCTCTGCTGAGGCTAAATACCGGGCCATGAGTAAAGTTGCTGCTGAAGTTACTTGGCTTTCCAGATTATTATTTGATTTTGGTCTTCCTTCTTCTACTCATGTTCCTTTATACTGTGATAACCAGGCTGCATTGCACATTGCTCGCAACCCTGTTTTTCATGAGCGGACCAAACATATAGAGCTGGACTGTCATTTTATCCGAGGAAAACTTGGTGATGGCCTGATCAGCTTGGCTCATGTGTCCACTGCTGCTCAAGTTGCTGATATACTTACCAAGGTGCTCCCTGGGCCTGCTCATCATTTTCATCTTCGCAAGTTGGGGGTTTTCTCACCCTCCAACTTGAGGGGGGCTGTTAGAGTAATAGAAGACAAAGGTTGATATGGTTGTGGGGTCTTTTATTGCAATTAGTTATAGTTAGATTTAGTAGTGGCCCATTCTATTTTTGTATCAGTTGTAACTGGGCCACCGGGTCAAGGGTCAAAGGCCCACTATTTATATGTGTTACTTTTGTCTCTATTTTTGTACAGATTAACCGGATTCATTTTGATAATGAAAAATATCTGATGCTTCTCTCTTCTTCTCGAAGCTTCTCTCAAGTGCAACACCCAATTTTCATTTTCCATTTCTTCTCTAGATTTGCAACATCTATGTTAGAGTAATAGAAGACAAAGGTTGATATGGTTGTTGGGTCTTTTATTGCAATTAGTTATAGTTAGATTTAGTAGTGGCCCATTCTATTTTTGTATCAGTTGTAACTGGGCCACCAGGTCAAGGGTCAAAGGCCCACTATTTATATGTGTTACTTTGGTCTCTATTTTTGTACAGATTAACCGAATTCATTTTGATAATGAAAAATATCTGATGCTTCTCTCTTCTTCGAAGCTTCTCTCAAGTGCAACACCCAAATTTCATTTTCCATTTCTTCTCTAGATTTGCAACATCTAACATGGTATCAGAGCCAGGCCTATCCCAATTATTGTTACTGATGTTGGGCCCCCATTTATGTTTTCCACGCTCCAGAGGCCTGGGCGTGACGGGGGTGTTGAGTTGTCCCACATCGGTGGGAGTTGAGGTCCTTGGTCTCCTTATATGGCTTAGGCAATCCTCACCTCACAAGCTAGCTTTTGGGGTTGAGTTAGACCCAATGTCCATTGTTATCAGTTTTCTAATAGACATGCACTCTTTTGCAAGCTGCGTCTAGCATTTGTGTCTCCTGTCAAAGTTGGATTAACATCTTAATCTTAGAAGCTTTGAACTCCTTTTTGTACCATGTTTATGGTTTTTGTTCGAGATTAATCTTGCAAAACATGTGCCGGACAAATAATTTATTGCTTTCTGTTTAAACTATGATTTATTCCTATAGAATGTACAACGTGATCAATGTTTGTGTGTTCCTCTTTTCTACATTAATCTAGAACTGAAAGTACTAACTCTGCTGACTTCTTTTATGTTTATTTATATTGGTCAAGTTCTGAAGAGGCTGTTCAAAGATGGTGTTGTCAAGAGGGAAGATCTCTTTATTACATCTAAATAACTTTGGTAATCAAGATTCAAACAAATTGATAAAGGGCGCCTTTTTCTTCTTTTGTCACCGTTAATGTAACAGAGTCAGATTTCTGTCCTTTTGGAAGTTGACTTATTCAATGTTTGTGATATCATCAATTATTTATCTCACTCACATACTCTCTCTCTCTCTCTCTCAATCTCTCTTGTTTTATGGGACGTAATGGTGCTTTCGAATATTTTGATAATGGAAAAAAAATTACTCTAAGCTGCCTTTAAGGACGGGATTTTTAATTCGCTGATATACTCGACGTATCCTAGTTGATTCAGATGATATGCATTGAAGCAATTGCAATGTTGGTGATCTCTGGTTCTTTTTCATTAACTTTTGTCCTTTGTTTTTAAAGATATTAATTAACAGATTGCGATGTATGAACTTGTGTAGATGTACCGGTTGCGTTCAGAAAGACTCTAGATGATTTGCAACTTGACTACATTGATCTGTACCTTGTGAGTACTGCTTAATATGCTATTGTTTGTGATGCTGACAAGATGTTTCAGTTTTGATTAACTATCTTTTAGAAACATCTGCTGCTATATTGTGCTTTGACTCGACTCTGAGTACTTACATTTTCAGTTTTATCTTTTTTGAAGATTCACTGGCCTGTCCGGATGAAGAATGCTTCTGATGCCTTTAAACCTGAAAGTCTAATTCCAGCAGATATACCTAGCACATGGCAAGCAATAGAGAAACTTTATGATTCTACGAAGGCTAGAGCTATTGGTGTCAGCAATTTCTCTACTAAAAAACTGGGAGATCTTTTCGAAATAGCTCGTATTCCTCCCGCTGTTAACCAAGTGGAGTGCCACCCTACATGTCAGCGAACAAAATTGCAGGAATTATGCAAATCCAGGGGAGTGCATCTCTCTGTAAGCTCACTAACTAAAAGCAGTTTTCAGATTTGTCTTTGCTGGGGTGTGCAGATAGGGCATAGTGTACTTCCTAAAAGCACAAATGAATCCAGGATCAAAGAGAATTTTGATATTTTTGACTGGTCCATACCTGATGACTTGTTCACCAAGTTCTCCGAAATTCAGCAGGCAAGTTGTTTATGTTTTCCTTCTTATTCAATATCTTTTGTACTTTTTTTTTGGTTTCTCCCCCGGTGTCTGGTACCTGCATTGGGGCCCGACTAAATCCGGATTCGTGCCAGAAAGTCCTATATTGGGGTGGGCGGGAGGTAAAGTGCTCCCCTAACAAAGGCGACTCCATATTCAGGGCGACCTCTAGTTAAGGACGAAGGAGTACTTACCACTCCACCCCAACCCTTGTTCATACCTTTGTACTTTCAAGTCCTTTCATATGATTAAGGTTGCAATTATATATCAGTAGTTACTTTTTACCAGATTTAAATGTGAAAATGACTTGGGACCAAAAAGATATATCTTCTCAGGAGATAGCATTCCCTGTTCCATGGAAGGAAAAAGAAAAGAAGTAAACAAATTGATAAAAATACTTCAACCTGCGTTTTGTGGTTGTTAGACTTTAGAAGAACTCATTATTTTGATATTTGAAGGGGAGCCTTGGCGTAACCGGTAAAGTTGCTGCCATGTGACCAGGAGGTCACGGCTTCGAGCCGTGAAAATAGTCTCTTGCAGCAATGCAGGATAAAGCTGCGTACAAATAACTCTTGTGGTCCGGCCCTTCCCGGACCCCACACATAGCGGGAGCTCAGTGCACCGGGCTTCCCTTTAGTACTTTGATATTTCTTACTAGTGACAGACACGCTATAAACTCATGGGTCATGGCTATATGACTGGACCAGATAAGTAGTTTGATTGGCTAGTTACTCAACCTTCCCACTCCCCCACCAAATAGATAACAGAAAAACTTTTGTAACTTTGGCGAGACTTTTTGATATCCACGAATAGTCGATTAGCTAAGAAAGGTAGGATGGGAGTGATCTCACCTTCGAAAGAGTTGTTTTGTTCTGTCCATGTAACTTCTCGAGTTAGTTTACTAAGTCTCGTTACCATTTAGCACTGTCTCACCATTGCCCTAATTCTTTAACAATATCTTTGCTAACTCATTGAATTAAAATTTGATGGTTGGATATTTTCTCTATACATGCATTTACAGATATATTCATCAAGAACTTTTCTGGATACAGGATATATTTTAATTGGATTCTTGGCATTATTTTTGCATTGTGCAGGCAAGCCTGTTTAGAGTTACTCCATTTGCCAAAGTTCTTGAAGAGATATTGGATGGTGACTTTTAGAGTTACGGTCGGGGGCGGAGTTAGAGTTCCGAGAGCGGGTTCGGCCGAACCCAGTAGCTTTAATTCCAACCTTGTTTTTGTCTTATTAAAAATGCATTGAATATGTATAAATTATTAATTTAGAACCCAATAACTTAAAACTATTAGAATCCCCAACCCTTTTGTTACAGTAGATAATATTTTTCATGTTCCTTTGGGGATATCCGATAAAAAGGAAACATTTCCATAATTTGATTTGCTGTGGGCATGCTCTGTGATTGGGCGTCATCCTTTCAAATTGTGGGATTTTGTGATGCCGATTGGGCGTCTTACTCGGATACTCGTCGATCAGTGACTCTTCTTAAGCATGGGCAATTGCCCTCTCTCATGGAAATCGAAGAAACAAGAAGTCGTCTCTCTCTTCGGCGGAAGCTGAATATCGAGTCCATTACTTAAATGGTCACTTAACTATCCCAAAATATCTCCTAATGTCACTTTACTTTCGTTTGTAACAACAAAGTCACTGAACTATGTCTATTGCGCTCAGAAGGTCACTCAACTAGATTTTCCAAATTTTGGATGCCAAATACCTACTTTACCCTTTAAATTATAAATACTTATCTTCTTTTTATTTTTTTTAACCTTTTAATATTATGATTTTCCCTTTTTAATTTATATTATGGACTTACCTATAGACTAAATAAATAATATTTATATTATTATGTTTTTACCAACTTTCCGACGACACAAAGTTATATCACCGGAAAGCAGGGGGATTATCGGTATAGGGTAAAATATGCTATGTTAAGTCGTACATGGAATATATATAATATACAACAACAACAACAACAACATACCCAGTAAAATCCCACTAGTGCGATTTGGGGAGAGTGGAGTGTACGCAGACCTTACCTCTACCCCCAGAAGGGTAGAGAGGCTGTTTCCGGGAGACTCTCAGCTCAACAGGAGAGACAATAATATCAGAAAAGAAACAAAAGAAAAGACATGTAACAACAAAAGATGCCAGAAAGAAAATAACAACAACGAATAAGTGAAAGGACAATAACACAAAACTATGCAAAACAACAATGTGAACACAACATAGACCGCTAACAAACCTAAACAAAACTCTATTAGACTACCCGGTACAGAGAGGGAAGAATTCTCGACTACCCCCTAGCCTACCACCCTAATGCTCGACCTCCACATGTTCCTATCGAGAGTCATGTCCTCGAAAATCTGAAGCCGCGCCATGTCACCTCGCCCCAATACTTCTTAGGCCGCCCTCTGCCTCTTCTTGTACATGCCAAAGTCAACCGCTCACACCTCCTAACCGGTGCATCTAGGCTTCTCTAATATAATTGAGCATAATATTCCAGAATATATAATGTATATTATAAAAATACTTTTATTTAAATAATTATTTTTATATTATGTGCATGGAATATATATTTTACAACCTTTATTTTCTTTCATTCTGAATCGTGTAAATAAATTTTTGAATTTTTGTTGTTAATACTAAAATTATTATTACAAGCAAATTATTCTAATTAATCCTTTTACTATGCTCATTAATTTATTATTCCAGCATTATAGATGCTTAAATACTTTTTATTCTTTTTAATTTATAAATAATATTTATTTATTCTACAGGTAAGTCCATAATATAAATTAAAAGGAGAAAATCATAATATTAAAAAGTTCAAAAATAAAAATAAAAGAAAATAAATATTTATAATTTAGAGGGTAATATAGGTATTTGGCAATCCAAACTTTGAAAAATCTAGTTGATTGACCTTCTAAGTGCAATAGGCATAGTTCAGTGACTTTGTTGTTACAAACGAAAGAAAAGTGACTTTAGGAGATAATTTGATATAGTTGAGTGACCATTTGAGTAATTGACTCGCTGAATATCGCTCTATCCGGCGTCTAGTAGCCGAACTTTCCTGGGTTGTGCGTCTCCTCTCCGATCTGTCCGTTTCTCCCTCGCTTCCGATTTCTGTTCTTTGTGACAATCAAGCGGCAATTCACATAGCGAGAAACCCAGTTTTTCACGAACGAACGAAACACATCGAAATTGATTGTCATTTCCGTGAAAAATTGCTTGATGAGCTTATTTCCTTGTAATTTGTTCCATCATCTTCTCAAATAGCAGACATTTTTACAAAAGGATTACCACGGCCTCTTCATCGCAGCTTTGTAGGCAAGTTAGGAGTCCGATCTCCGGACTCCAACTTGAGGGGCGGGTGTTGACGGAGCTTTTGCCGGAGCTACATATGTTTGATTCTATCGCTGATGGTCTACAGTGTTCAGCCAACGAAGAGGTTTTTCAGATATATTAAAGGTTGGGTTGATTAAATGATGGACCTGCTTAATATCTCTTATGTTATTGGGACAAGCTTTCAACAACAATACATTTTGGGCCTACAATGATGTGTATATCTGGACAAGGAAGAGATATGAAAATAAGAGCAATTTAGTACATAATATTCTAGAAAGGGATTTTTTCCTATCTATACCATATATGAAATCTTATTACCAAATATGTGCATAGTATTTAAATTACCCGCCCTGTGCACTATTTTTCTACAATTTTTATACCATTCATTAATTAGTAATTAATAGTAGCTGAATCTTCCAAATATGGCGCGCTAAAAATCAGGAAAAGAATATCCTAATTGATTTAGCGATCTTCAGTTCAAATTTGAACGCAAGTCCTTTATCTGATCTCTCCTGAATTTTTTTCGTAATTCAAAAAAAAAAGATTAAAAGCTTCAACAAACTGAAATCAAATCTGTTCTTCATCTTTTTGTTTTTTCTCAATACACAAATCAAAAAAACAATAAAATATAGAACAATACCTCAGCAACAACACTCAATCGTGTTCAAAATCCCAATCATGCTACAATTGAATGGGAAAAATCTGATTATAAAAAATGGGTTTCATCTCTGTATTTTTGGAGAAGAAGAAGGAATGGAGAAGAGGAAGTCTGATTTTATGTTAATATCTACAAAATTCCTACATTTATCTACAAATCAGTTTAAGTATGTATAAAGCAGTATTGTTTTTAAGGGTATCTATAAAATTAGTACATTTATACTACAATTAAACTACGATCTATGTTGAAAAAAAATGTTGACTACAAAATTTTATATTCATCTACAAAATTTCTACAAAAAAACTACAAATAAACTACAAATCAGTTTTAGTATTGTATAAAGCTGTATTGTTTTTAAGGGTATCTACAAAATTACTACATTTATACTATAATTAAACTACGATCTATGTTGAAAAAAAATGTTGACTACCAAATTTTCTCTTGACCTACAAATTTCTTCAAAAAAACTACAAATAAACTACAAATCAGTTTAAGTATTGTATAGAGCTGTATTGTTTTTAAGAGTATCTACAAAATTACTATATTAAACTACAATTTATATTGGAAAAAAATGTTGACTACAAAAGGTTTCCTATATGGCATAGGAATGTAAAAATCCCAAAAAAAAATAGGGTTTCAAGATCCATAATACAACTACTAATAACTAAGACGTGCAGAAACAAAAACAAGAAAAGATGGAGAAACAGAAAGAACAGAATATCTTGCTTCGAACTTTAAATCAAATGCTTGGATGTCGACTGTAAAGATCTCTTTGGGTTAAAGGCCTTCTTCGCTTCGAACTTCTTAACAAGGCTCAGTGAACATCGGCCATTGGAAGATATGGAACTAAATAATTAACATGCTTGAATATCTTGCGGTTGAGAATATCTTAGGAATTATGGGGATAGAGAAACGTGGGATATATGGATACCTTTAATTAAGGAGTAAAAACTGCCCATTAATTAGACCCTTAATTAAGTATGGTATAGGATTGGTAATTTGGTATACGGGTTTGTAATTAAATCAAACCTTAAACATTAAGGGTAATAAGATTTCATATGTGGCATAGGGATGTAAAAATCCCTTCTAGAATCACATTTAGGATAATAACGTTTATATTAATTTTGTCTCATTGTACAGCTGTCCTATGGTACAGAGTTTGTTAGAGGTCTTTGTCTTTCTATTCCTTCTTTTGTATAAATATAGGCATATACACAGTGTAATACAACAGAGAGACAAATACAACATCAAAAGTTTTCTGAGAATTCTTCTTTGTTTTTCAATGCTTGATTACTTTGCCAAAAATGCATCTTAATGAAGATTTTTCACAATATGACAGATCTTCACAATCTTAAATTTCTTCATAAATTTCACAATAAAAAGACATGAAAGGTTCATTGCATCATATAACTCCATTTTCTCCTTCACTTTCACATCAAAAGAAAATGGCCAAACTGATTTTTCTCATCTTTTTATGTGTTACTACACTTGCAAATCTTGCCACAAGCCAAACTCCCTTAGTCTCAAACTTTTGTCATAGAGCAGTATTTGTAGAAAACTTTTGCTTAAAAGTATTGGGATCAGATAACCGTTCTAAAACAGCAAAAACTGATCATGATCTTGAGGGAATAACAATTGATTTGGGGTCCAAAACTGTAAGAGCAGTAATTAATAAAGCTATATCACTCTCTCAAAGTGCAAAAGATCCAAATGTAAAGGCTGCTATAAGTTCTTGTTTACAAGATTATAATCTGCTCAGTTTGGATTTTTCAAGTATAAAAGCAGCTTTTCAATCTGGTGGAACTATAGGTCAACAAGGAGCAGATGCTAGGCTTGCTGTTTCTAAGTGTAACCAAGCTTTTGGTGATAAGAAATTACCAAATCCTCTTTCAGGTGATAATGATAATTTGTTGTCAATTATTCAAGTAATCCTCGTTAATGGGGTGTAATCTTTTAAAGGATATGATAAAGACGTTTTGTTCTTTATTATATTTTCGGGGTGTCAATGATAACTTGTTCTTTATGTTATGATACGTAATTAATGTTTATTGGCTGATTTTTTAATTTTTAAGTTTTTGTTATTTATTGGCTGCACATTGGTAGCTCTATCCTTTCATGCTATTAAACCGGAGCAGTATTGTCATTTGATCATTAAAATGTGATGCAATTTTAATTAGACAATTGTCACTGAGTTTGTATTTGTACTCACTTTTGGTCGTTAATTTTGAAATGCTTCTCGTTGTATTTGCTTACAATTGATGGATCTAATATTTTGTAACATTGTATTTGTTGTTGTTGATGATGGATCTAATATTTTAAAGTAGTTGTTTTCATTAATGGACAATAAGAGTCGTCAAATTAACAGAAAATTACTCTAGGGTCTGCTAAGCAGGAAGAGGAGAAGTTTAGGGAGCGATTCGACATAAATCACAGATCCCAAAAGGAGAGCTGTTCCCCAAATGGGGTCTTACCGAGCGCGAATCCGGATATAATCGGGCTCCAATGCAAGTACCAAACATCGGGTGGGAAACCAAAAAAAAAAAAATCCAGTGCTTCTATTTATAGGTATTTTTGGTGACAACCAAAGATTGTCATAAACATGTACCTCTTTCAAGTGTGTTAGTAATTGTAGTAACTGAAACATAGCTACAATCAAGGAGACGCTATGTCATAGAATTTTTTGTATAAACACGCCCACTGAAATTTAAAGTAAATCACATGAAAAGCTTTAATGAATTACTAATGAATTATGAGAGACGTGCTTCCTATAGGCAGGGTGTACAAATCGAACCGAAAAACCGCACCAAACCGAAAAGTCAAACCAAACCGATTAAAAAATCCGACTTGATTTGGTTTGGTTTGATTTGGTTTGGTATTGAGTAAAAAACTCAAACTATCCCGACATATAAATATATAATTTTTATATATACTTTCAAGATTTTATATAGAATTTTCTTTAAAAAATATCTAGAAAATTTGAGATTCTCTTGCGGGATATAAATTTTAATAGAATATGAAGTGCTCCATATTTATTGGACTTAAATAATGTGTTGTATGATCACTTTCTTATCAAGTGTTACTGAAATGCATCTTTGTTCTTCCATATTTATATCATATGTTAATAAGATCTATTAAATTCTTATTACTTTTTCGATGTGAAGTGGTTATTAATATTTAGGTATCATATTGCTTTTATGTTTAATTACTAAATTCAGTTAACCTGAAAGAGTATATCAACGAAAATTTATTGTCAAACGCCTAAAAAAATAACTATTATGTGTTACTAATAGAATTCTCCCATAAGAATATTTTAATCGATAATATGTTTGTCAAATTTTTATATTTTTACGAAATAGATATTTACTTATCAAATATTTAACAAAGTATGATTGAAATAATACGTAAGTAACAAAAAACCCGAAAACCCGATAAAACCGAACCAATCCAAACTGATATAGTTGATTTGGCTTGGTTTTGATAAAAACCGAACCAACTCGGTCCATGTACACCCTTACCTATAGGCATTACAAATGCACTTGGAAAAGAAACAGCCACATTCTACGAAATATACTCTAGCTGCGCGTCGATATTCCAAACTCCAAAGCTTCTCAGACGTATATAAATTGCACAAACATAATACACCACAGAGGTAAGAATTTAACAAAGTCTACAGTCGATGGTGGCAATATTCCAAAGCTGCTACTTCAATACAAATAGCCGTGACCCGTGAGATATCACACACGTCTAAATAGCAGTCACTTTCAAGGAAAATAAGCAAAATATATGTAACCTGGAGCTATTAGTTTGATGAGTTTACTGCTAATACTGCAATTTAATCAGTTTCTATGCTATGCTGCATCAAACTGCAATATAAATCAATAGGAAGCGAATCAAATTTATATCTGTATATAGGATACCCAAGTGCTATAGTCTCTCAGCTGTCGAACTTGATCATGAGAATATTTTATTCATGTGTTCAGATAATTCAGTAAAACTATTGAACTATCTTTCCTTTGGTCCTTCTCTTTCCATCCAAGATTATAGGTGGTTTCATTTCATGCTAGTCACAAGCTCAGGGAGTAATTCTCTACCAAATATTTCTAAAAGCCCCAAAAACTGTCATGTGGTGCAACTGATAAAACTTTCCGCAAATAACAGTTCCTACTGGCCCTAGATTCAGTCTTCTCTTGGCTTTATATAACCCAAGCCTTTTATAATGCTCAAGCTATCAATGCAGAGCATTCTTAAGTCGAGAAACAGGCATACCATCTCTTGTTTTATATTTTTCTCAAATAAGGATAAGAAATTGCATGAGTGAATAGAGAGGGACACTGTCTCTGCTATAGAATATGCACCAGCTACTTAAAGCTTCAGTTAAACAGTCAAAACCAATACCTTGTAGTTTATAAGATCTTAGCAGCTTAAATCTGAACTTACACTATATAGATCAATCCAGTTTGCTATCAGGACAACATTTCATTATTTGCAGTTCGAACTGGATTCAAAAATACAGGATCAACCGGTAATTTACTTTTTTCTAAAGAAAGGAAAATATACACCTTATCTGGCAAGCGTGTAAAATGACAAACCACAAGTATTTGTTACTATTTCAAGACTGATTAGACCATGTTAATTTACAGACAGTAAGACAGAGAAAAATATAATGAACGAATCAATACATCTAAAGGCCAATCACAGTAAAGCAACCAGAACTCCATTGAAGCTACAGCTCACTATAGTTGCGCCAGACAGCTCGGAATTCTTCACGAAATGTATTGAGACGAGCCTTCAGATTAGGAGTCCTGAAGCTTGCATGAACAAGAGTGGCTGAGAGAGAGAGAGAGAGAGAGAGAGAGAGAGAGAGTTTTATTAAATCAATACATAGAATTTGAACAAAATTTACAATTAGAACGACAGAACTTACCAAGAAGGCCTATACCAAGTGCCCATAAGACGGTTAAGAGGCCACAGGAAACAAACCAGAGGAAGAAACTCACTGCATAATTGCGCAACAGCGATCAAACAGAATTTCATATTACAGCTACCTAAGATTCAACAAGAAGGAAACGGAAGAGAAAAGAAGATAATAAACATATAAGAGAACAAACACTTCCAGTACCTATAGAAAATACAAAGACAAACACCCAACGAGGCCTTCCACAAATGAATATTGCTCTTTTAGCGGATGGCCGCCCTCGAATAACAGGCCTGAACATTATCAAACATATGTAAGCAGCGATACAGACTCAGTGTGCTATAATTACCCAAATGTACATGTGTACTCACGTGAGTGGAGGCCTCATTTTTGCAGCTAAATGAGGTGAAAACTGCCTGACAGTTCTTGTCACCTTTTCACTAAAAGTACCTGCAAAACTGCGGGAAAAACACTTAGCAACATTAAAAGATGCAAGAATAAAGTATGAATGCAATTATAAAACTTAGAATCTTTAAGCAGCAAATTTTGTTTCCCATGCATATCTGAATAAAACATCTCTGTAGAAACAGATAAATCTTAACCAACAGAAAATAAAACCAACTGATTTGAAATCGGTTATTGTCCTAACTATTGACGCATCACCAGAAAAACTGAAACATCAACCTGACATGAAAGCTTTTCCTTCTTGTTCAGCCTAATATGAAGCGTAAGAAATACTATTGACCAGGAAAACATAGAAAAACTTTCACAAAATAGAAATGACTTCCGACATTTTCTCTCCATACAGAGTGCAGAATACGCTAATGGGTAACAAATGAAAACGCATTTAGTTCACTACTACATCCCTGCATCAGGAGGATACTATTTTCTTGTAGACCAAAGACCAAAAGACCAAAAGACTATGCCATTCAAACTACTGCAGTTTTAAAGAAAAATAACTCTCTAAGAAAATAACTCAAGGCTAGAAAAGCTAATATTTAACCCTTTAGTAAATAGGAGAGAACTTGCAAAATGGTGTTCAGAGGGCAGAACTTCAGGTTTAGTTCAAGTCAAAAGATATAACCTGCACAAAAGCATAAAAGAAAACCAAGAAGGGGAGAAATGACAAAGGTGTTAACTCAAACTCAAGATGACCCGCTCGCCATGCGTTGACAAAAAATTGAAAATATTTCATTTGTACCAAGGTTATTACTTTATCTAAAAAAGGTCTAAATGTTCTCCTCACTTATTGACTTTCCTTAACTTTGCCCTCTATTAGAAGTTGGCGACAAAAATACCCTCACCATTATTCATATATATTTGCCTTTCTTTGCTAACGAAGCTTCGATTCTAAAAAAGGTCCAAATGTTCTCCTCACTTATTGACTTTCCTTAACTTTGCCCTCTATTAGAAGTTGGCGACAAAAATACCCTCACCATTATTCATATATATTTGCCTTTCTTTGCTAACGAAGCTTCAACTCGCCCATTTAATCCATGCTGGCTCTATAAACTTGTCACATTTGCACGTGAAGAAAACCACCCCCTTTAACCATTAACAACCCCCTCCCGTCGGTAACTCTAACCATTTAACCCTCCATCTCCCCATTCTTCCCCATCCTCGACCTGTCATTTAGATAAGCCAAGACAAGAGTGCAAAATACAGACGAATGAAATGTAAACAAAAAATCTGTTCTTTTTTCTTCTCAATATTGTTCCAGTTTTATGGGATGTTCCTGAAGAGACAAACTAAAACTCTAATGGCAAACAAAAACCTCACCACAGATAAAACAATCCAAGAATAGAAATACCTGTCATTTAGAAAAGCAATACTAAGCGCTGTCAAAAGGGCACCAACAATTGCAAGTGGCCCCCTTAGAAACCCCAATGCTGCAATACAAAATACACATGAGTTGTACTTGTCAGTTCCAAAAAAACACTGTTATGCTAAAATCATGTCTGAAATGAATAAAACTCAACAATTTTCCCTTACCAAGAATAACCACAATCATAATAAAGTAATTCGTCCTGTAACTGGAAAAAAATATTAATTCAGAAAGACTTTCCATTAGCAAATTTGCAGTTTTTTCAACAAAGCATGGAAAACGTACTAGTAAAGATTACACTTGAGGCGACTGTTCCATTTGGAATAAGATCGAGGGAAAGTGAATCGAGAGAAGAATTCAGAGGGCGGACGTGGCGGAGATGACCACTCGACTTCGCGTAGAGCCTCAATTAGATCCTGTGTGCTCACGTTGCCCCAATCCATTGCTAAGAATTATGATGCGAAACCCTAGAATTCAGTGGACACAAAGCTACGATAAGAAAAAGGAGAAAAGGTAGAGTAAACAAAGAAAGTGGAACGTGGAGGCTTCTGAAAATTCAAGTATGACCTCCGGAGAGTAGTAAGTAGTAAAATGATTCAAAATTTGAGGATGATAACAAAGGGAGTATACTGTATACGTCACTAGACAAATGATGAAGAAGAATACCAAAACAAAACAAAAAAATGGAACAAGAATGTCTGAGCCCGGGTTCGAACCGGGGACCTCTAGTGTGTGAGACTAGCGTGATAACCAACTACACCACCCAGACGCATCTGACATAAGATCGTTCAGACGCTTATGTCTTTTAATGCAAACTTCAACTAAAATCTAAAACTGCACTATATCAAATTTTAGATGACCGATATTGTTCTTGAATTTAGCACGGTCTGATATGAGATTTTATTTTCTTGTTTAAAAAAAAAAAAAGAACCATCAATAATTTATTTCCTTGGTTTTCTTTTCTAATTTTGCTTCTTTTTTTTTTTAATTTTACTAGTCTTTGGCCACGTGCATTGCACTTGTATCTCATACTAATTTATGCAAATATTTTTCAAAAAAGTAAGGATGAGTTATTGCAATCTCAAAAACCTTTACGAGAAAATTAGAGAGCTTAATTTTACAAGAAAAAAAACAAGATAAAGACAAATTTTTTTATGAAAATACCTTGTAATTCTCAATATATAGCTAAAATCTCTTGTACAGTCACCAGTAAATTATATACGTTCATCATCTTTATTATTGAAGCTTCACTTATTCAAAAGTGAACAAATAACGATTAATAAATTAAAGAGAAAAAAGATATAGCATACAGAATGAGGTGAACTGAACATAAACGGATAACCCGTTAAACGAAATGCTCCTTCAGAAAGAATAAATATGAAATTTACAGACGTTAAGTAACTATAATCAACCAAAGGAAAAATTTGCGAGTCTAAAGAGAACTTGATTTACTATTCACTGATGTTTATTAGAAATTGATTTATAAGAAAAATGATAAATATCTAATGATGTGTGGGACCCTTATTTTTTTATTTTCTATCCAAAAAGGGCCACCCAATGTATTAAACTTCCGCTATGCGTGGGTCCAGGGAAGAGTCGGACCACAAGGGTTTATTATTTTCTATCTACTCCCTCCGTTCCAGTTTATGTGAACCTATTTCCTTTTTGGTTCGTTCCGAAAAGAATGACACCTTTCTAAATTTGGAAAAAAATTAGTTTAAACTTACAATTCTACCCTTAATGAGAAGCTTTTATAACCACACAAATACTCTGGCCCCTTTTTGATTTTGGACCACAAATTCCAAAAGTCTTCATTTTTTCTTAAACTATGTGCCCAGTCAAACAAGTTCACATAAATTTGCACTGTGAAGTTTCACTTAAAATTAAGATTGGACAGGTACTTACCACTCTACCGAAACTTTTGATAGTAAATATATATATATATATATGCGATCTTAGCTTGGTCGTCATGTGTTGGACTTTAAGCCATTGGGCTTTAAAGTAGAAGAAGTGTGAATTGGAAATGGAGGGAAATAAAATGGAGGGAAATTGAAAATTTGAAGAAGTGAACTTTAGTCTTGCACTTTGTCCCTCATTGGTGAGGGACAACCATATTTGTGTGCTTATATATAGAATCACTTCTTAAAGCTCTTAAAAGGAGTTGAAGAGAATGAACCCTCGCGCTGTCGTCGTCGTCGCTCGGCTTCGGCTTCGGCTTCGGCTTCGGCTTCGGATTTGTCTAAGGGAATGGGACTATGGCCGAAGACAGGTCAACATGGCGGTAACTCTACCTAGAATTTTGGATGTTCCGAGATCTAGGTTCAAGGAGCTCAACAAAGTTGTGATTGACCGGTTCAACATTGTCAAAATAAAATCTTTGGTCCATTCTCGTGATGAAGACAATGTTCAGTAACAAGGATAGAACTTTACACGTTCTTTAATGATTACCTAAGTTTGATGTAGTAGTTATCAAATAGTGTCAATCTAAAGGATTACACGTTTAGGAATCACCTATGTAAGTGTGAAGTGGAAGCCGCTTCAATGAGAATTCTGTAAGGCCAATTCTCTACGCACTTATGAGACCAGGCGGTGTTCATGGCTGAAACGAACACAACAATAAGATCTAAAAGACGGTTAAGGGTTGATTGTGTGACATATGGTTGTCTAGGTATACAATAAAGTTCGACGGTTCAAAGATATCAAATCTACCAATTGACCGAGTATATCTGACATATGTTCACTACGGAAAGTTCAAAGGGAAACCTACTTATCCAGATGCAATTAATCCTTACTTGCAAAATCACATAGCTTTCATCTATGATCTTTCTTGATACAGCCATTCCCATTCATGTGGGGGATTGTTGGACTTTAAGCCATTGGGCTTTAAAGTAGAAGAAGTGTGAATTGGAAATGGAGGGAAATAAAATGGAGGGAAATTGAAAATTTGAAGAAGTGAACTTTTGTCTTGCACTTTGTCCCTCATTGGTGAGGGACAACCACATTTGTGTGCTTATATATAGAATCACTTCTTAAAGCTCTTAAAAGGAATTGAAGAGAATGAACCCTCGCGCCGTCGCTCACTCGCTCGCTCGGCTCGGCTTCGGCTTTGGCTTTGGCTTTGGCTTTGGATTTGGATTTGTCAAATGATCGATCGGTAAGATTTATTTTTTGGATTTGTTTAATATATGTTTTTGGAAATAAAATGGAGGGAAAAACACTCCAGAACTTCTTTCTTTCTGAATATACTGCATCCTAATTCGCAGTCTCTCTCTCTCAAATTCTAACGCTCACAAGCTTCCTTGCTGAAGTGTGGGGGATTGTTGGACTTTAAGCCATTGGGCTTTAAAGTAGAAGAAGTGTGAATTGGAAATGGAGGGAAATTGAAAATTTGAAGAAGTGAACTTTTGTCTTGCACTTTGTCCCTCATTGGTGAGGGACAACCACATTTGTGTGCTTATATATAGAACACTTCTTAAAGCTCTTAAAAGGAGTTGAAGAGAATGAACCCTCGCGCCGTCGTCGTCGCTCGCTCGGCTTCGGCTTCGGCTTCGGCTTCGGCTTCGGCTTCGGCTTCGGCTTTGGATTTGGATTTGGATTTGGAAAATGATCGATCGATAAGATTATTTTTGGACAAAATTTATTTAATTATTTAATAATTAATTAAATGCCAAATCACTGGTGAAAATACGCCAGAACCTTGCTGAAGGTTCAGAGGGCCTCTGGCCGCGGTTCTGCCGCGACCGCGGTAGAACCGCGGCAGGCAGGTTCAGAAAGCCTCTCTGACCGCGGTTCTGCCGCGACCGCGGCAGGCAGCATATTCTTCTGAAAAGGCACCTTTTCCAGACACCTCTTCTGATAATTGCCTATAAATTCTGAGGCAAGGCTCCATTTTCTACACACGAAAAACACTCCAGAACTTCTTTCTTTCTGAATATACTGCATCCTAATTTGCAGTCTCTCTCTCTCAAATTCTAACGCTCACAAGTTTAAGGAATTTTAACCCCCTCACACGTTGCCAAGGTAATGGATTAAATCCTCCCAGGATAAAACGGAATAAACCTTCCTGCAACAGTGGCAATACAAACTGCAGGATACCAACGAACTCAAAGAACGGAGCAAAATCACACTTACGAATTTTGTCCAAAAAATAAAATAAATTCTGAGACAATGCTCCATTTTCTACACACGAAAAACACTCCAGAACTTCCTTCTTTCTGAATATAGTGCATCCTAATTCGCAGTCTCTCTCATGACATGTTTATACTACAAGTTTCAAAAATTTTTCTTTCTTTCTTAAACTTCTTACCCCATCAAATTACACCACACAAGTTTAATCGGGTGGAATATCTTTTTTCTTTTTCATAAAAGATGTTTTCTACACACGTTTAGAAATGCTAACAGGTATGACTTATTTTTCAACTGCGACGGGCAAAAATGAGGTATAGCATTTTTTCTAACATTGTACTTGAATAAGAAACTGAATATTTTCTAAGAATTATTGTTTTTAATTTCAGTGGGGTAATTGGCTTCGTCCTCTGCTCTACTGAGGGACCCCCAATTGATTTCAAGCATCCAATCAACCAAATTGATGTCGATGGCGCCAATTTAAAATCCATAGGATCCTTAAAATATTATAATTCTGAGGTAAAAGCTATCTATGTATATCTTAATTTATAACGGAAATTCTTAATGTCTAATCCCTCAGTGTTCCTTTTATTATCTTTTCTGATTCCTAGGTTCATTCAGCAGCTTTCTGTTTGCCATCTTTTGCTAAGAAGCTGATAGAGATTGAGAACAAATAAAACATATAGTGCTGGAGTAATTATTCTGGGATATTTTGCAAATTGGTTATGATAAATAAATGTTGCGAGGATGTGAGTTGTGTAGTATTTGCAGAAGTCTATGACTGATGCTCTATTTCCTTAATTCTATTTTAGTAGCAATAGTAGCCACATATTTTGTTTACCCTAAGAATGTGTAATAAACTTTTAGAGTCCATTTTTGTATCTTCAACACTCCAAGTCTTATTTTTATCTTTCTCATAAGAAAACATGTACTACATTCTTATATTCTCTTTCTTGGTTTCTGCAAAAAAGAAAAAAAGTAAAGTATCTCATCTAATTTGAAACAGAGGGAGTAAATTATACGCATTGGAGTATATTTTGATTGATTTGCACCTTTTTTGACTAGTTTCGTATTGATGGGCATTGGTATGAGGTGTTAGAGAGGCGTTGGAGCCGGTTATGGAACTTCGGAGCGAGGTAAGTCTTCTGTCTAACCTCGTGAGAGTGAAACTACTCCCTAGGTGATGTAATTGTTATGTGCTACTAGTTGTGGGTGCTACGTACGCACAAGGTGACGAGAATCCGTGCATAGCTAAAGCATATTTATGTCCGGGTAGACTTAGGACTTTAACATGTAATATTTGAATTGTTTGGACTCATTTTACTAGCTTAACTAATTGAAATTTGTATTGAAATTGATTTAGAACATATGTATACTAGGCCAAGCTTTATCACCTTGAGTTGTTGCCAAGATATTTGATAAACGTAAAGGGGGATATTCATTATTATGCACCTGTATCTATGTTGTAAGCATGTGACTCGTAATTTGATAAGTTTCTTCTTTTCTTGTGGAGCGGGCCGAAACCCTCGGCAGTATAATAGATGCATCTATGTTTCGTGGCGCTCGACCCTCGGCAGTGTACACATTGTTCGGGATCGGGTCGCACGACCTCGGCATAATCGTGCGTTACAACGCTAGCAGTCCGAATATTCATGAGATTATACTCCCACTGATGCCTGGCATTTTATATGGTATTCCTCATTCCTTTGATATTGACACTTGATATTTTTCGAGCTGTTGAGATAGGATACGAGATTGAGAATTTTTTATCGCTAAAAGAATTTTGAAAGAATATGTTGGTTATCGTTCTATCCCATTATTGTTGTTGTGCTTCATATCTGCTTACGATTTATCATGTTGATTTGTTGGACCTCTAATATGTGTCGATGTCTACCCCTCGTCACTACTTCTCCAAGGTTAGGCTAGATACTTACTGGGTACGCGTTGATTTATGTACTCATGCTGCACTTCTGCACTAAATGTGTAGGATGTAACATGTTCAATCATCTTGGCGCATAGGCGCGGCCGCTGATGAGACTTTATGGTGAGCTGCATTTCAGGCTACGTATCGCAGCCCACAAAGTCTCCATCGTACTATTTACTTTATCCTGTCTTATTTACATTCCATACAGATGTTGTAATATGATTGTAATCCTTAGTAGATTTTCATGCACTTGTGACACCAGATTTTGGGATACTCTAGTGGTTGTTTATGGTTCGGCTTGATATTTTCATCTTTTATTTTATATCTTACTAATATTTCAAGTATTCATGATTTCTAAGCACATCATGTCTCCGCCTAACAAGATTCAAGATTTCAGAAGTAATAAAATGAATAACAAAATTGATAGCACAGTTGGCTTGCCTAACGACGATGTTGGGCGCCATCACGACCTATAGTGAGAAATTGGGTCGTGACAGTTCGGTATCAGAGCGTTAGATTCACTTGGGTCTCACGAGTTTTGAGCAAGTCTAGTAGAGTCTTGCAGATCGATACGGAGACGTCTGTACTTATTTTCGAGAAGCTATAGGGTTGTTAGGAGCACTTCCCTTCTTGATTCCTCATCGTGCGATTTGATTCCATTGAAGCTTCTGCCTTCATTTCCTTCCTACTCAATCTTATGCGGCATAGAGAGATTGTTATTAATTGGGCGTAGAGGAGTTGTAGTGGTACTGCAGACTCGGTGCAGGATGTTTCTCCTTGCGTATTTGGGCAGGCTATTATCGTCGCCTTGCGGAAGAGTGTTCTATCGTTTCAACTCACTATATGTATTTCCTATGGTTTCGAGGCTATGCACAGATTATTATGACGTTCATGTGTTGTTATCCCACAATGTTGGTGTAATGGTAGGGTGCTTGTTTATATGTTGAGGCAATGAATGACTCGAAAGGAGGACTTCTCGATTCATGGTTTAGAGGTTCGACATTTAATTCTAGCGGAGAAAAGGCAATCGGACTATGGATGTTTAGGCTTTGGTTGATAGAGTAACGAGACTTGATATTTTGAGCTCGGTGGGATTCTCATTTGTGATGTGGTGTTGTCATCCTTGTTTGTGCGCAGTAAGGTTCATCGGTGTTAGGGTCTCCTTTTTTTGCCTTCGAAGTAGGGTATTGTAGAACGGTGCCTAAGCAGCGGTTATCAGATATGGCGGTGTATGTTGGCGTCAGAGTTGGATCGGTGCTTCGAATGTTGGTTTCACGAGGGAAATGATCTTTAAGGAGGATTACAGATGGTGGAAATTTATCCGTTCGGGTGCTACAAAGATGGATTATGATTTGAGCTAGTATTTTGGCAGCAAAGAAGGAGGAAGGACATGGTAGGAGGTGTCTCCCGGTGATTGAATTGCCAGCATGTCAAGTATGAACAATAGAGGTCGAGAAATTGCTTAAGGAGATGGTTTAACCAAAGTGGGAGTGGCAGAGCAACATATGAATTCTGTGGTAGGATAGCCACGTGCTTTGAGAGAGTTTAAAGTGATTTGAGAATCATGGTGGACAATGACCATGTCCATAAATGTCATTTGGGACGGTGGCTACTGTACTGAGGAAGGATTAATATGATATAAAGGAGTTTGCTTGGAATGAAGAGGGGTGGAAAAGCTTGATTATCATTATGGGGTGCGACGTGACTTCGTGTTTGGAATGTATTTTCGGACTTTCAGTTCATGTCAATGGGGAATGAACAGACTTTTATAGCTGGTGAACGAGCATGGGCTTAGGAGGGGTTTTCTGATTTCGTGGTAGTTGAAACCAGGACAATGACGTTGGAAGATGTCGAAATGGAATTCCACAGGTGGGATATCTCCTGTGAGCAGGTTAGCGGTTACGAGAGTCCTAATGAAGTTTCTATGAAGAGTTCTACTTACTACCAAGCAAGATGTCGAATATGCGATTGTGACTGATTATTCGGAATGTTCATGAGAATTTTAACAAGAGATTTCAAGAAATTTGGCGAGTTAACGCTGTGAGATCATGTTAATTAAGAGGGAGGAATCTTTGTGGGCTCTAGATATATGTGCTTGTAGATTAAAGCTAAGTGGGGGAGCCCACCGTCTATGATTGGATCGTGTGGTTGTATTGCCTGTGCAGTTTCTGGTTATTGGTGCCTTGGTGGATTATTTATGACTAAGAAAAGAAAACATCAAGGGTAATTCGAGCAAAGGATTTGAGGAATGCATGCTACATTTCACCTTATCGATTAATGTGCAGGTTTTGGGATGACTCAGAGTTATGCTTCTTGTGGAAGTGATGTGCAAGGAAAAGAATTCATCTAGTTGCTTCTTTGAGAGAGTGTTCATGTGCTAACAGAGTGTTGGAGTTTGGTTATATTCGGGACCAGGTCAGAGTGGGTGACTCTCAACAATGGTTCTAGTGGGTTCAAGAACTAAAGTGCAGTGTCTAAGGATTTTGGGTGCGTTGTGTGGTTAAGGATCGAGTTTTTGCAATGGGTTATGAAAGGGACTTGGAGTCTTCTATGTTATAATCGGGTCTGTGGTGCAATATTGGAGAAATGGGAGAAAACAACTTCGGATTCATAGAGGATCTTTGAAAATGAGTGTACTAGTTGGATATGCTATTGTGCGCATAGGGAGGGTATGAGATGGTTTGTGGGTATTGAGACGATGTCTTCTCGTGAATTGGGTCACTCGGGATGAGTGTTGTGGGGTTACATTATGTTTTTAATTGAGCTATTATTATTTCTAAGGCACGTCAAGAGTAAATTGGAAGAAATTGGGTTGGTTAGTAATGGTTGAATCAGTAGTATTGTGGAAATGATTAGTTCCTTCGGCGTGTTAAGTTATATACATGTGGTTTGTGGTTGTACGTGCGGGCTTGACTGCCACCAAAATTTGATTGATTCCGTAGGTATTTGATTCAAATGGCCTTGTTGTGTAAATGGATTCCGGAAGAGTTATGGCAGTTTAGACCACGACTTGAGGTTTGTATTTTCTGCGCTTATGAAAATTCAGGTGCATGTTGCAACGGTTCTTCTGAAATGAGTTAAGTGAAAGATTTTATCCAATGAAGCGTTTATTCTACTCGGGGTTCAGGGGTCATGATGAAGTTCTTGTACTATCGCGTAGCGGCATGACAAGTGCAGTGAGCGATATGGAAATTGGAAGTTGAGGATCAAGGTTACGATTCAGTTTTAATAGGAATGTCCCGAGCTCGGAGGAGCGGGGGAAAGGATTCAGAACTTCAGAGCAAGCTGGCATTATCTTAGTGTCGCCTGAGAACGATGTCGTGTGTAGGAGGATTGTGTATTGAATAGCGGATTCCTGAATTGCTTTACAAAATTAGTACGGTTAGTGGTGTGGAGGTGCAGACTTTGCTACCTGGTGCGGAAGGTCGTAGGAGCGTATTGATGACGTCCAAATCCACTACTAAAAAGTAAATGGACACGGTCGCATGCAATATAATTTACCCAACTATGAGTCGTCAAATCCCACAGAGAACAATATGTAGGCGATTAGGCGTGTAAGAGAATTATCACTTGTTATGCAATGCCAAACACTTAGAATAGTTTTTGAGAAAATATTTATAACTAAATGCGAAAAAGTAAACTCACCTAGAAATCAAGTAAAATGATCAATGGCTACAAGCATGGATACACGGGGAATTACACTCAAATAACGATCCAATCACGAATTTACAAATATGAGCGAGTTTATGTTAATTAGCCTCGGGTAATAATTCTATATTAGCTTCTTCCAAAGATTAACAAGAATTTCTAATTAATTATCCCTAAAATAATTAAGAGATTAAGAACACGCGATTATGGCTACAAGTAGTTCAATCCTATCCCTAGGTAGAATCTATAAACTGAGGGTTAAAGCCTCAAGTTCTTGTTAATTAATCTTTCCCAACCCCAAATAATCTTTCCCAAAATTAATTCAAAGTTAATGGGCGAGTCCTAGGGTTAGCTAATACCTTTGGAAACATAAAAGAACAAGAATAATTAAGGAAACAATAACTCACTTCAATATAACTAAAATCGTTCAATACATAATCACAACAAGATATTTAATCCACTCTTTAAATATGAATATTTCCATAAACAAGATTCAAGTGTTGGAATAAATACTACACACTTAGATATAAATACAAAGCAAGAAAATGAAGAAATGAACATAAATGGGTAAGAAATTCTCAACCAAAAACTTCAAATCTTCAAGACCCAAGTGTGTGTGCAAGAACCCTAGCTCCTAAACTTTTTCTCTCTAGTCTAAGGACTAAAAATAAGCCAAAGATATATTTTCCATCAGCTAGGTCGTGTATTTGTAGGTTTGGAGTGGAGAAGATGTGAATTTCCAAGTCTGCCAAGGTCTGAAGCCCGTTGGCCGCACTTGCGGAAGGATCCTCGCAGGTGCAATTCCGCAGATGCGGATATCTTATTGCAGAAATGATCATTGAAGGGGAAACCTGACTCCGTAGAAGAGGACTTGCATGCACAGATGCGCAATTGCAGATGCGGCCTTCCACCTCGCAGATGCGAGGTCGCGTATGCGGACGTTGTTCCGCAGATGCGGAATCACTGAAGGATTTTGCACTTT
This sequence comes from Nicotiana attenuata, assembly GCF_001879085.1. Taxonomy (NCBI): domain Eukaryota; kingdom Viridiplantae; phylum Streptophyta; class Magnoliopsida; order Solanales; family Solanaceae; genus Nicotiana; species Nicotiana attenuata. Next base: position 1,202,009 of record NW_017670241.1, read on the forward strand.
TGTATTCTTTTTTGCTCAATTGCACTTCAATTGGATTCAACTCTTTTTGTGGCATCATTTACCTTAAAATCTAGCAATACACACCATAAACAACCTCATATTATAATTAAACGACGCAAAATCTCAAGAAAAAGAGACTAAAATAAGTGGTAAAATCACCACTCATCAACACCCCCAAGTTAAAGCTTTTGCTTTTCCTCAAGCAAATGAAAACCAACAATTCAATGAGGTTCTACCATTTAAAGCACAAGTAGTATTGCTATTATTTACAAATCACATTCTCTAATTAAGCACCATACTTATGGATTTGGTGGGTACTAATAATTAGTCTCAAGCATGTGAATCTTAACCAAATAAAAACTCCCTCATTTAGAAACACCTTCAAGAAATGCAATGGAATTTCAAAATGATCAAGTGACAAGAAAAAGCCTCAAGAAGTGACTCAAAAGCACTAGCTACTACATATGCTCAATTTACTCATTTCGGGATACATCAATGTCATCAGTCCATCGTAATTCATGTGCCCTCACAAGAAAGAAAGTCCCAAAATCATCATATTTTTACAATAACAACACAAGGGACAAATGCACAAAGACACTGACTCTCAACAAAGAATTTCAAGTGTTACAAAATATCATGCCATAAGCTTGCCCTTATTTAAATTTGCTGCCTATTCAAGAACATTTGGTTGGAGATCCTATAAGGACTTTTTAAGCTTGTAATGTAAATTTAACGAAGGGTCGGGCATTTGGGATATAAGTGACTACATCCTCCTTGAACACTACTCACATTTGTCTTTCTTTTTGCACTTTGCTTCTTTTTAAACCACATAACCCTTATTGGCATCTAGTTACCAACATAGAACCACCTTAAAATACCTCTCTAATTTTCTCAATACTATATATATATATATATATATATATATATATATATATATATATATATATATATATATATATATATATATATTCTCCTTTTTATTATATAACTGTTTTCTTTTGGAGCTTGAGTAACTTCGTATGAACAACTTTGAGGTATATGTTTCTACCCTCAATGTCCAACCTTACCAATTTTCAACTTGACACCAACACATCCAACTTAGGCTTTAAACCTCATTCTCAATATTGAAGGAGGGACGGGTTCTAAAGAGGAAATTATTTCACAAAAGGGTAAAAGTTTGTAATGAGGTGGCCAAAGAAAAAGTTAAAGGCTCAAATAGGGTAAACTAGTGATAATATTTATGCAATGGTGTCACGACCCAAGTTCGCCCTCCGTGAACTGTCGTGACGGCACCTAGTCTCTACGACTAGGTAAGCCTAACAATTTCGGAAAAAGGAACAAAATGCAAAAAACTAATAAAAACTGAAGATAGACAAATGTAGAAGTGTTTAAGATGCCGCTCGGCATATACCAATACAAGATCTCAAAATAATTGAACAATTCCAAAAACCCAGAATCCCATGAATCACAAGCTAAGAGATACATAAAATGCTCTAGCTCCGTCTATCAACAAGGAAAATACAGAAGGGCTAAAATAGTACAGAGAATAGAAAGGGACTCCTCGATCTGCGGATGCGGCAAACATATCTCGAAGTCTCTATAAAAGCGCCTCGCCTCAAGGGTGATAAGACTGAGTGGGAGTACCTGGATCTGCACATGAAAAACATGCGCAGAAAGGGCATGAGTACACCACATCGTTACTCAGTAAGTGCCAAGCCTAACCTCGGTCGGGTAGTGACGAAGAATGTAAGGGCCCTACTGAGGTTAAATGAAATACAAGGTATAACAGTATAGAATAAGACAATATAGTTAAGTGCAACAGTAAGGAGTAACACATGATAGAAAGAACAATAATAGCTATAACAGAGACAAATAATCACGGAAAGGAATACAGCTCACACAGAGATAACAACCGGGGATCTCCCAGGATACCGTCCTGTACTCCCCAAATATAATATCCAGTGGATCTCCCGGGTGCAGTCCCGTAGTCCAACTCATAATGCACAAGGATCTACTGGAGTTCGGAAATATCCAGTACTGGGAAATCTACCGGGTGCAGTCCCGTAGTTCCAATATAAAAGTGGAGGGGGATCTCCTAGAATACAGTTCCGTAGTTCCAATGTAAACATACAGGGGGATCTCCTGGATACCGTCCTGTAGTCCCAAAGTAAACACACAACAGCAACACGAAGAATACTCAATTCAATTCAAATCCCCATACCAAAGTAAAATAGGTATTTCTACCTAGCATGCTGCACATAATCCACATAAGGCAATTTGAGCAAGTAAAGCAATTAAGTCAATTAAACATGCTTCCCTAGGCTAATAGCAGGCTTAAATTACACGCAGTATGAACAGGGAAAAAAAGGAAATCACATTTATAGCTACTTAAGGAAAATGGATTTTCAACAATTAGCACAAGTACGCACTTGTCACCTCACGTACAAGGTATTTTAATTATCAACAAAACCAAATCCTAAGGGTAGTTTCCTCCACAGAAGGTTAGGCAAGCCACTTACCTCGAACCGACTCAAAATCAACCCGGAACCACGCTCTTGCCACGAGTCCTCGACTGCAAATGGCCCAAATCTATTCAAATAAACTGCATAATATAAATAACACTTCAAGTAACTAATTCAACTAATTAATTCTAAGCTAATACGCGAAATTAGGAAAAATGACCAAAACGCCCCTTGGGCCCATGTCTCGGAATCGGGTAAAATTTAGAAATTCGGAATCCTCACACTCTCACGAGTTCAGCCATACCAAGAGTACCAAAATCGGACCTCAAATCACCACTCAAACTCTCCAATTAACCAAGCCCTAGTTTTTTCAATATTTACCCACAATTTCCATAAATTTCAAGCCTAATCAATGAAATAACACCATAGGAACGAGTTTTAGGAACCAAGGAACATACCTTAATGAATCCCTCTGAAAATACCCCTTGAAAATGCTCCCCAAAGCTTCTTCCCGTTTGAAAAGAGGTGAAAAATAGCTAAAATTCGCGAATGACGAAATATATATGTTCTGACCCAGCAAAACCGCATTTGTGGTCCAATTACCGCTTCTGCGGCCAAAACTACCGCACCTGCGGATTTTCACTTAATGGTCTGGACCGCACATACGATCACACTATCGCACCTATGGCATTGCAGATGCGTCCTTATGCCCGTTCCTGCGGCTCCGCCTGACTCCCTCTTGGCCTCTTCTGCGGCTTGCTTCCGCATCTGCGGGAGTCGCACCTGCGGCTTCCCAACCGCAGGTGCAGTTATGACAGCAGCTATAAACTTCAGCTGCAACTCCCAATTTCCTAACATTCCGTCAACTATCTGAAATCACACCGAGGCCCCCGGGACGTCAACCAACAGCACGAACAAGTTATATACCACTACCCGAAAATATACCAATCTTCAAAACAGCTCAAACAACGTCGAAACACCAAATCATCATCGAATTCAAGCCTAAGAATTCCAGAAACATCCGAATTACGCTTTCGATCAAAAAGTCTATCAAACCTCGTCCGAATGACCTGAAATTTTGTACACAGGTCACATTCAACATTATGGAGCTACTCCAACTTCTGGAATTCCATTCCGACTCTTAGATCAAAATCTCACTATCGAACCGGAAACTTCAAAAATTAAACTTTCGGCATTTCAAGCCTAAATAAGCTACAGACCTCCAAAACACAATCCGAACACGCTCCTAAACCTGAAATCACCCAACGGAGCTAACAGAACCAACGAGATTCCATTCCGAGGCCGTCCTCACACTGTTCCGACTATGCTCTAAATTTTTAAACTTAAACTCTCATTTAGGGACTAAGTGTCCCAAAACTCTCCGAAACTCCAAATAAATCCTCCCGGCAACTCACAATAGGAGAAACAAACACGGGGAATGCAGTTAATAGGGGATCGGTGTGTAAATTCTTAAAACGACCGACCGGGTCGTTACATCCTCCCATACTTAAACATTCGTTCGTCCTTGAACGAGCATAGAAACATACCTGAAGTAGTGAAAATATGAGGGTAACAGCTGCACATATCCTGCTCGGTGTCCCAAGTCGCCTCCTCGACCGGCTGACCCCACCACTGAACCTTCACAGATGCAATGTTCTTTGACCTCAGCTTTCGAATCTGCCTGTCCAATATCGCCACTGGCTCCTCAACATAAGATAGATCCTTGTCCAATTGGACTGAACTGAAATTCGACATGTGCGACGGATCACCGTGATACCTCCGGAGCATCGAAATATGAAATACCGGATGAACTCTCTCCAAGATGGGAGGTAAGGTAAGCTCATAAGCAACCTCCCCAACACGCCTCAATATCTCAAAAGGACCAATAAACCTCGGACTCAATGTCCCTTTCTTCGTAAACCTCATAGTGCCCTTCATAGGAGAAACCCGAAGTAGAACCCGCTCTCCAACCATGTAGGAATATCACGAACCTTCCGGTCCGCGTAGCTCTTCTGTCTGGACTGGGCTGTACCGAGTCTATCCTGAATTACCTTGACTTTCTCCAAAGCATCCTGTACCAAGTCTGTGTTCAATAACCTAGCCTCACCCTGCTCAAACCAACCCACCGGGGATCTACACCGCCTACCATATAAAGCCTCATACGGTGCCATCTGAATGCTGGACTGGTAACTGTTGTTGTAGCCAAACTCCGCCAATGGCAAGAACTGATCCCAAGACCCTCCAAACTCAATCAGACACGCACGGAGCATATCCTCAAGAATCTGAATAGTGCGCTTGGACAGTCCGTCCGCTGAGGGTCAAATGCGGTACTCAACTCCACCCGAGTACCAAACTCATCCTGTACGGCCCTCCAGAACCGTGATGTGAACTTAGTACCTCTATATGAAATGATAGAAACCGAAATACCATGCAGACGGACAATCTCCCGGATATAAATCTCCGCCAACCGCTCCGAAGAATAGGTAGTACTCACAGGAATGAAATGCGCGGACTTGGTCAGCCAATCCACAATTACCCAAATGGCGTCGAACTTCCTCAAAGTCCGCGGGAGCCCAATTACGAAGTCCATGGTGATCCGCTCCCACTTGCACTCCGGAATCTCTATCTGCTGAAGCAATGCACCCGGTCTCTGGTGCTCATACTTCACCTGCTGACAATTAAGGCACCGAGCTACAAACCCAACTATATCTTTCTTCATCCGCCTCCACCAATAGTGCTGCCTCTAATCCTGGTACATCTTCGCGGCACCCGGATGAATGGAATACCGCGAACTATGGGCCTCCTCTAGAATCAACTCTCGAAGCCCATCAACATTGGGTACACAAACTCGACCCTGCATCCTCAATACCCCATCATCACCAATGGTCACATCTCTGGCATCTCCATGCAAAACCTTGTCCTTGAGGACAAGCAAATGAGGGTCATCAAACTGACGCTCCCGGATACGATTAAACAAGGAAGACCGAGAGACCACGCAAGCTAGAACCCGATTGGGCTCCGAAAGATCCAGTCTCACAAACTGGCTGGCTAAGGCCTGCACATCCATCGCCATGGGCCTCTCTACTGCTGGTAAATAAGCTAAACTCCCGAAACTCTTTGCCCGGCGGCTCAAAGGATCGGCCACCACATTGGCCTTGCCCGGGTGATACAAAATAGTGATATCATAGTCCTTCAGCAGCTCTAACCACCTCCTGTAACGCAAATTAAGGTCCTTCTACTTGAACGGATGCTGCAAGCTCCGGTGATCAGTATAAATCCCACAAGGCACACCGTATAAATAATGATGCCAGATCTTCAAGGTGTGAACAATTGCAGCTAACTTGAGATCATGGACAAGATAATTATTCTCATGTACCTTCAACTGTCTGGATGCGTAGGCAATCACCCTACCGTCCTGCATCAATACCGCTCCAAGGCCAACCCTCGAGGCATCACAATAGACATTATAAGACCCCAAACCGGTAGGCAATACCAAAACTGGGGCTGTAGTCAAAGCTGTCTTGAGCTTCTGAAAGCTCTCCTCACAGTCTTCTATCCACTGGAACGGATCACCCTTCTGGGTCAGCCTTGTCATAGGTGCTGCAATAGATGAAAACCCCTAAACAAATCGACGGTAATAGCTCGCCAAGCCCAGAAAATTGGGGATCTCTGTAGCTGAGGATGGTCTGGGCCAACTCTGCACCGCTTCCACTTTCTTAGGATCCACCTGAATACCCTCACCTGAAACCACGTGACCCAAGAATGCCACGGAGTCCAACCAAAACTCACATTTTGAGAACTTAGCATATAGTTTCTTCTCTGTCAAAGTCTGGAGAACTGTCCTCAGGTGCTGCTCATGATCTTCCCGACTCCGGGAATATACCAGAATGTCGTCAATAAAGACAATGACGAATAAATCAAGATATGGCCGGAATACACTGTGCATCAAATGGATGAAGGCTTCTGGGGCATTGATCAGCCCAAATGACATAACGAGGAACTCGTAATGACCATATCGAGTCCTGAAGGCAGTCTTCGGGATATCTGGCTCCCGAATCTTCAACTGATGATAGCCTGAATGCAAGTCAATCTTAGAAAACACACAAGCACCCTGTAACTGATCAAACAGGTCATCAATACGAGGCAAAGGATAACGGTTCTTCACTGTAACCTTGTTCAATTGGCGATAATCAATACACATACGCATAGAACCCTCTTTCTTTTTCACAAATAAGATAGGAGCACCCCAAGGTGATACACTGGGCCGAATGAAACCCTTATCAAGCAATTCATGTAACTGCTCCTTCAACTCCTTCAACTCAAAAGGAGCCATACGGTACGAAGGAATAGAAGTGGGCTTAGTGCCTGGCAACAGATCAATGCCAAAATCAATTTCTCTATCGGGTGGCATGCCCAGAAGGTCAGCTGGAAACACATCAGAGAAATCCCGTACTACTGGGACTGAATCAACTGTAGGGGTATCAATACTGACATCTCTCACATAAGCTAGATACGCGTCACACCCCTTTTCAACCATATGATGAGCCTTAAGGAATGAAATAACTCTACTGGAAGTATGATCTAAGGTACCCTTCCACTCCACTCGCAGAACACCTGACATAGCTAGCGTCACAGTTTTCGCGTGACAATCAAGAAAAGCATAATGTGGTGACAACCAGTCCATGCCCAAAATAACATCAAAGTCTACCATGCTGAGCAATAACAAAGCTGCTCTGGTCTCAAAACTACTAAGAGCAATCAAACACGACCGATAAATGCGATCCGCAACAACACAATCTCCAACAGGAGTAGAAACATAAACAGGAGAACTCAAGGAATCCCGAGATACGCCCAAATACGGGGCAAAATAAGATGACTCATAAGAACAAGTGGAGCTTGGATCGAATAGAACCGATGCATCTCTGTGACAGACCAAGATAGTACCTGTGATGACAGAAAAGGAGGTGACGGCCTCAGTACGAGCAGGAAGGGCATAGTATCTGGCCTGGCCTCCCCCTCGAGGGCGACCTCTACCTCCCCGACCTCCACCTCTGGATGGCTGAGCAGGTGGGGTAGCAACTGGTGCTGTGATCGTAGACTGAGAACTCTGAGGGTTATGTTGTGGCTGAGAAGTCTGTGGAGGTGCACCCCTCCTAAGTCTGGGCAATCCCTCACCATATGGCGTGTGTCACCACACTCAAAACAAGCTCTGGGAGGACGTGACGGCTATGACTGGCTCGGGCCAGGTCTGGTGGACTGAACACTGGAAGCACTCCGTACAGGAGGCGCACTAGATACTGGTGGCGCATAATAAGGCTCCTGAGGTCTGGGAGGAGCTGGAATACCACTGGCTGCTGGAAGAGCTGATGGAACAGGGCGACTCATATAACCCCCACCATGACGACCTGCAGCTTGGCCTCCCTCTCCTTTCTATCCCGAGCATGCATACCCTCAATCCTCCTAGAAATGCTCACCACCTGCTGATAAAAAATATCCATCTCCAACTCTCGAGCCATGTTAGACCTGATGCTGGGAATAAGCCCCTCAATAAACTAGTGAAACTTCTCGCGAACAGTAGAAACCAAAGCTGGTGCATGTCTAGCCAATTCGGTGAAATGGACAGCATACTCCGAGACAGTCATAGTACCCTGGCGCAAATGCTCAAACTCTGCGCGCCAATCATCCCTGAGACTCTAGGGAACATACTCTCTCATGAACATATCTGAAAACTGAGCCCAAGTCAGGGAACGGCCTCATCTGGACTGTGTAACTCATAAGCACGCCACCACTGATAGGCGGCACCTTGAAGCTGGAAGGTAGTGAAGGAAACCCCGCTCGATCCTGATATACCCATGGTACGGAGGATACGGTAGAACTCCTCTAGAAATCCAAGAGCATCATCTAAGGCTAGTCCGTTGAATGTAGGAGGCTGGTACTTCTTGAACCTCTCAAGCCTCTTCTGCTCCTCCTCTGAAGCTACTGCCATCTTCTCGGGCTAAGCTCGGCTGTACACGAATAATCTCTGGGACCTGATCAACATGCACTCGCTGCTCAGGAGTGCGGGCGGTAGAGTCTGTGCTCCTCCCCCGGCCTGGTATGTAGCTGCAGCAAGGGGAAGCAACCCTGCCTGAGCTAGATGGTGTACATAGTCATAAACTGCGCCAGAGTCTCCTGGAGTGCTGGGTCGTAGTAGTAGTAGTAGGCGTATCAGGTGTCTGGACTCTGGTTGGAACTCCTGGTGGCACCTCGGTGGTAGCTCGCGGGGGTGCTCTGGCTGCACCACGTGCGTTTCCTCGGCCTCTAACCCGGCCCCGGCCTCTAACGGCTCCAGTATGGGGCGCGGGTGCCTGATCATCTCGGGTAGCACGTGTTCTCACCATTTGTGAGAGAATAGAAGATAGAGGTTTAGAATTGTGATATAAAAAATCTCGCACGACAAGGAAATCAAATGAAGTGGAACTTTCCTAACAGTTACACAACCTGTCGTAGATAAGTACAGACGTCTCCGTACCGATCTGCGAGACTCTAATAAACCGGCTTGTGATTCATGACTCCTATGAAAGTAAAGCTCTGATACCAACTTGTCACGATCCAAGTTTTCCCTCCATGAACTGTCGTGACGGCACCTAGTCTCTACGACTAGGTAAGCCTAACAATTTTGGAAAAAGGAACAAAATGCGGAAAACTAATAAGAACTGAAGATAGACAAATGTAGAATTGTATAAGATGCCGCTCGGCATATACCAATACAAGATCTCAAAAAACCTGAACAATTACCAAAACCCGGAATCCAATGAATCACAAGCTAAGAGACACATAAAAAGCTCTAACTCCAGAAATGTGTATCAACAAGGAAAATATAGAAGGGCTAAGCTAGAATAGAGAATAGAAAAGGACTCCTCGGTTTGCGGACGTGGCAGATATACCTAGAAGTCTCTACAAAAGCTCCTCGCCTCAAGGGTGATAAGACTGAGTGAGAGTACCTGGATCTGCACATGAAAAACATGCGCAGAAAGGGCATGAGTACACCACAACGGTACTCAGTAAGTGCCAAGCCTAACCTCGATCGGGTAGTGACAAGGAAAGTCAGGGCCCTACTGACGTTAAATAAAATACAAGGTATAACAGTATAGAATAAGACAGTATAGTTAAGTGCAATAGTAAGGAGTAACACAGGATAGAAAGAACAACAACAGCGATAACAGAGACAAAATAATCACGGAAAGGAATACAACTCGCACAGAGATAATAACCGGGGATCTCCTAGGATACCATCCTATAGTCCCCAAATATAGTATCCAGTGGATCTCCCGGGTGCAGTCCCGTAGTCCAACTCATAATGCGTGGGGATCTACCGGAATCCCGATCCGTAGTCCCAAATGTAAATATCCAGTACTAGGGTAATCTACCTGGTGCAGTCCCGTAGTTCTAATATAAAAGTGCAGGGGGACCTCCTGGAATACAGTTTCGTCGTCCCAAGTAAACATACAGGGGGATCTCCCGGGATACCGTCCCGTAGTCCCAAAGTAAACACACAGTAGCAACACGAAAAATACTCAATTCAATTCAAATCCCCATACCAAAGTAAAACAGGTATTTCTACCTAGCATGCAACACATAATCCACATAAGGCAATTTGAGCAAGTAAAACAATTAAGTCAATTAGACATGCTTCCCTAGGCTAATAACATGCTTAAATTACACGCAATATGAACAGGGAAAAAAAGGAAATCACATTTATAGCTACTTAAGGAAAACGGATTTTCAACAATTATCACAAGTACGCACATGTCACCTCACGTACAAGGCATTTCAATTATCAACAAAACCAAATCCAAAGGGGAGTTTCCCCCACACAAGGTTAGGCAAGCCACTTACCTCGAACTGGCTCAAAATTAACCCGGAACCACGCTCTTGCCACGAGTACTCGACTCCAAATGGCCCGAATCTATCCAAATAAATTGCATAATGTAAATAACACTTCATGTAACTAATTCAACTAATTAATTCTAAGCTAACACGCGAAATTAGGAAAAATGACCAAAACGCCCTCCGGCCCACATCTCAGAATCGGGTAAAATTTACATATTCGGAATCCTCACACTCTCACGAGTTCATCCATACCAAGAGTACCAAAATCGGACCTCAAATGGTCTCTCAAATCACCACTCAAACTTTCCAATTAACCAAGCCCTAGTTTCTTCAATATTTACCCACAATTTCCATAAATTTCAAGCCTAATCAATGAAATAACACCATAGGAATCAGTTTTAGGAATCAAGGACCTTACCTCAATGAATCCCTCTTAAAATCCCCCTTGAAAATGCTCCCCAAAGCTTCTTCCCGTTTGAAAAGAGGTGAATAATAGCTAAAATTCATGAAGGGCAAATTATGTATGTTCTAACCCAGCAAAACCGCATCTGCGGTCCAATTACCACTTCTGCGGCCAAAACTACCGCACCTGTGGATTTTCACTTAACGGTCTGGACCGCACCTGCGGTCACACTATCGCACCTGTGCTATCGCAGATGCGTCCTTAAGCCCGCTCCTGCGGCTCCGCCTGACTCCCTCTTGGCAGCTTCTGCGGCTTGCTTCCACATATGCGGGAGTCGCACCTGCGGCTTCCTAACTACATATGCGGTTATGACAGCAGCTATAAACTTCAGCTACAACTCCAAATTTCCTAATTTTCCGTCAACCATCCGGAATCACCCCGAGGCCCCTGGGACCTCTACCAACAGCACAAACAAGTCATATACCACTACCCGAACTTATACCAATCTTCAAAACACCTCAAACAACGTCGAAACACCAAATCATCATCGAATTCAAGCCTAAGAATTCCAAAATCTTTCGAATTACGCTTTCGATCAAATTTTTTATCAAACCTCATCCGAATGACCTGAAATTTTGCACACACATCATATTCAACACTACGGAGCTACTCCAACTTCCGGAATTCCATTCTGACTCTTAGATCGAAAGCTCACTATCGAACCAGAAACTTGAAAAATTCAACTTTCGGCATTTCAAGCCAAAATAAGCTATGGACCTCCAAAACACAATCCGAACACGCTCCTAAACCCGAAATCACCCAATGGAGCTAACGCAACCAACGAAATTCCATTTCGAGGCTGTCCTCACACTGTTCCGAGTACGGTCCTAATTTTAAAACTTAAACTTTCATTTAGGGACTAAGTGTCCCAAAACTCTCCGAAACTCCAAACAAATCCTCCCGGCAACTCACAATAGCAGAAACAAACACGGGAAATGCAGTAAATAGGGGATCGGGGCGTAAATTCTTGAAATAACCGGCCGGGTCGTTACAAATGGTAGGCTTGAAAGGCTAAAGAGGCTTTTTCAAAGTTCACAAAGAATGCCTAAGGTCATCCTTCCAACCAAATAATTAACATTAGCATTGAAAGACCAACCAGGTAAGTTCTAGATGATAGAAGTAGATACAAGAATTATTTTTAACAAAAACTAACACACATGGCACATGAACTAATCAAGACGGATCAATTTCATACCAGCTAGTGGGTAAAGAGTCATTAATGAGCCAAAAAGTTGTCACAAAAATTATTCTTCCCCATGCAACTTACTTTTTTCAATTCAGCACCAAAATTCAAAAGAGTATTCTTAATTCACACTTCACATACACGAGACTAATTTTATTAGTACCAAATAATCCAAAAGTTTCCACATAACAAAACAAGACTAATTCCCTTAAAAAAGTCATCACGCCATCCATCATAGGGAAAAGTCACCCGGTTCAACACAAAAATGTTCCTCGGGAAAGAACCGTAGCATAAAAAAAATCCAAGAAAATATTACTAAAGATATAAAAATAATATAGACTAAAACTACTAAAGAAGATAAAATAAACACTACAAAAGTAAAAATAAAATAAAAAAAAACTACTAAAGTAAACAAAATAACAAAAGCAACTAATACTAAAGGAGCAAAAATAGCATAAACTAAAAACTACTAAAAAAATTAAAGAAAGAAAGAAAAAATAAAATAGAATAACAAAAGTGACTAATCTGCACATATATAACCAATCACAACAATGCTCGGCAAGAGCACATGATAAGCAATAATGAAACAAGCCTGGCAAGGGCAGAACTTATCCATACCACAACATAAACCCGGCAAGGGCACAAATTAAACATCAATGTATGAATAAAGTATACTCCCTAAAGCCACCCCAGCTAAAAACATTGCAATGTCCTCATTACACAATATCAAAATGAGATAAGAGTATTTTGAGGGTCTCCCTGAGGTCTGCTTCAAACTAGCAGACTGCGGGAGCAAGGCTAATCACTGCCGTGAAGAACTCTATGCCTCATCATCATCTGGATCATCAGCATCATCACGAGCAGCATTCGATATGAAGGAATACTGCTCGCTATCATCGTCATCCCCAACTGGTATCTTCTTGTCCGGCTTTCCCCATTTGAAGATGGCCATGATGCCTCTCCACATGTTGATCATAAACTTGCCCTTTTTCTTATTTTTCATTTTCTCCTTTTGGAAGTATGATTGAAGATCTACATGTGCCATAGCCAAGTTGCTATAGGCTGCCTCGAGTCTGTCAATAGTAGCTGCCATCTTCTCATGAGACTCTGCTTGCTTTTTTTTGTGAATCTAGGTAGGTCTTCATGTCATCCCTGGTAAGTACTCGTGCCTAGGCTGGAGGTGTGAGGGACCACCTGGGAGCTGTGACGATAAGTCACGAATGGATGCAAGCTGGGGGTTTAGCATCCCAAATGGTCCCTCAGGCACTGCTGCCTATGAGGATGACTTTGGTCCGGTAACAATAGTGGTGACGTTCCTCTTCTTGCTCTTTACTGCACTACCCTCGCCCGTTGCTCTCAACGGACGAAATGGTTTGTTGGAGGGTAACTAACGATCGGTGCTATGCACCTCAACCTCTGCCCACCTACACAACTCTGTGATTAGTGAAGGAAACATCAACCTTGAGTTGTCGTCTACATTCACAGGAATGCCGTCTAGAAGGCAAGCAATGATCAAGGCTCTGGCGTATGAGACATCTGAAACAATTCCACAGGGTGATACCTTGTTGCAGAGGATGTAGAGCCATATTTTAGCTTAAGCTGTGAAGTCGATCGACTTCAAACCCTTTCTCTAATTGGCCCATTTTGCTCTCATGCTTGCGGGATAGAGCTTAGAAACAAGCCATTCTCCGCTGTTGCAATGATCCTTTTCGCTCGCTCTGGCTCAAGTGGATGGTCAGGAAGCCAGAGAATGTCATTAATCTGCTCAGTCCCAAACCTCGCTGTTTTGCCTCTAATGGTGGGTTATGGGTCGGAGAGGTTTGTACACTTAAGGTTAGCGTAAAACTCACGTACCCACTCCTCATTAGCTTTGCACAGAGTAGGAATGAAGCACGACCAGCCGGAGGTTTGTAGACGGCCGTATAATTCTCGAAGAAGCTCGGCCAATTTGTCCTCGGCAATCCTTTTTCAAGCATGATCTTTTTTGTGAGACGATTGTCATAATACGGGTGATGACAATTGACAAACATGAAGCGTGCATTATCAAATTGTTCCTCCACAGCCTCCTCCTCAGTTTTATGATCAAGCAGAGCATTTCCATTCGTGTTCGGGTCCATTTTAAGCTCAATGTACCTTCAAAAAAATCAAAACAATGTTAGTTGGGCAGCAGAATCATGTTGAGCAATTCAAAAAAATAAAATTAGGCCAAAGAATCAAGTCAAACGGGCCTTGGAAGTTCCAGTTGTGAAGCTACTGGTTTTGGAAAAATTGCCCAGTTCCCACACCTGCGGGAAAACCATCGTAGGTGAGGTCCCGCTTCTGCAGGTTTCCTTTCACTTCTGCGTTTTTGCCCAGCTGACTAGAAATCGCACCTGCAGAATTTTTTGACTCTTTCCACTTCTAAGCATGATTTTAGCACATAATTTATACTCAAGAATTCTAAACTAGTGCACTACATGGACCTACGACTCTATTAAACCTGATTTTGTGGTACTTAGCAAACAATTTTCTTTTGGACAATTCGGCAAGCACATGACAAGCAGCGATAATGCTATGCTTTTTCAACCTAATTTGGTACTCAGACTTACCAAAAAATTGTTCTTCATCATTAGCAGCACACACACAGACACTCTCAACAAATGTTCCTCACTCTTAAAACTAAAATTGATAGAAGAAAAAGGAAAACTAGAATGTAAATAAAACAGCCATGGCGATGAAGAAGAAGAAAAAGAGAAACGTAGAAGAGAGTAGAAAAGAGAATTGAGCATGATACCTGTGTGTTCTTGTGCGTGAGATCTTGAGTGTGACAATAGATTTTGTGAGAGATGAGAGGAGTTTGAGTTTGGGGGGAAAAATGGTTAGAGCATACTTGATGAAATGAGGGTTTCTTTCATTAAACCAGCCCGATACACGCACCTGCGACTCCAGAGCGCTTCTGCGGAAGTTTCATCGCATCTGCGAATTTTGCGCATCTGCGTCTAGTTTTCCGCTTCTGCTTGAGCAGACCTGCGTGATTGTGTTCGCATGTGCAGTTGCATCGGACTTCATCTGGGCAGATCTGGGTAGCCACTGTTTTTGGCTTGTTCCAACACTTCAAACCCCTCAATTCAACTCCAAAAAATCTAAAACTTTGCAGATTAGTCAAAAATAACATAATAAACTATTTTAAGAAAGAAAATTTCAAAAACATCCAAATTTTTTGAAAACAATGTGTTGCCTCCCACCAAACGCCGCATTTATTGTCCTGGAATGACGTGGATCAACTTTACCACTTTTCTCGCCACATGGATGATATGAATTTGGCACCTAACTTGGAATCAAGCTTGTCACCACGAGCGATGGAGGGCGGGTGGTAAGTAGATGATCAAGCCACACATTAATTTCTTCATTTTGCATTTCTTGGCTTTCTTGTGAGAATGTCATTTTGCCTTCTTGAATATGCAAATTGAAAAATGTACGGCTCTTGTTTTTCTTCTTTGAACTTCCATATGGATTCGCACGACTCAATTCCCATATCACCATGCAATTCCAAAGTTGAAAAATGCTTGGATTGCGACCTCAAGCCTTCAAATTGCAATTCTTCCCGCATTTTGACATCCTCTTTTCCCCCGAAGTAGAGTCAACTTCAACCATATTTTCAAATGCATCGGTTGACTCTAATTCTATATTTTCTCAACATCACTAACAAGCATGGAGTCGGTTGGCGGATGCTCAATACTTGATTCCTCAAAATAAAGCTCACTTTCTTCCTCGAAGTTAGACTCTTCTTGACTTCTTTCAACACTCTCAAGTTGGTGGGCATAGTGAGCCTCAACCAATATTTTCATTTGACCTTCCAAAGTGTGGATATCCTCATCATTTTGAGTCAAGACTTATTTCAAGTCCTCCAGTGCAAAGTTGTGCTTCTCCTCATTTTCAAGAATGGCCTCCAACATAAGCATCATCCTCTCATTTTGAGCATTTGAGAGTTCTTCTTGATTTGGATCAAGTGACAAAGAAGGATTTTCGTCTTCAACCTCCAAGGAAGGTTCTTGGCTATCATTCACTTTCGAGGCTTTTTGGACCTCTAAATCTTCAAGCATTTCTCCCATTTACGAGTGCAACCTTTCAAGCGCCAAATCATTTTGGAGACTATTTTTCAAAAGCCCCTCGACGGTATTTTGCTCTTTGTTTCATCCTTCAATTAGGCATTCTAACATGAGCTTGAACTCTCAATTTTGACCACGCTCAATTTCTTCCACCTCCATATCCCTATAATATTTATCACAAAAATTAGAACCATCATAGCGGGGGATTTGGGAAGGGAAGGACAAATTAGCACAATTATCCCAATGACCATTTTGATGACCACACTTATCACAATGACTCCCCTCATGTGTTTGAGATTGTGCGCACAATCCTCCCCCAGGAGAATTTAAATAATTTTGCCACGAGTGTGGTCCTCCGCAATAAGGACAAGGGTCATTAAAGTATGAACAACTACCATCCGACCAATTTTCATTATATGATGCCATTTTTCATAACTAAGAAAATAAACCAAGGTGAGAAAAGTTAATTGCACAAATATTCACAAGTTTGGATCAAAGCACTTACGCTTATTTCTCAAGCAAACTAAATACGCCAAATTGTTCCCCGTCAATGGCGCCAATTTTGATGATGTCCAAATCTACTACTAAAAAGTAAATGGACACGGTCGCATGCAGTATAATTTACCCAACTATGAGTCGGGGTCGAATACCACAGAAAATAATATGTAGGCGATTAGGCGTGTAAGAGAATTATCACTTGTTATGCAATGCCAAACACTTAGAATAGTTTTTCAGAAAATATTTATAACTAAAAGCGAAAATGTAAACTAACCTAGAAAGCAAGTAAAATGATCAATGGCTACAAGCATGGATACACGGGGAATTACACTCAAGTAACGGTCCAATGCATTTCACGATTTTACAAATATGAGCGAGTTTATGTTAATTAGCCTTGGGTAATAATTCTATATCAGCTTCTTCCAAAGACTAACGACACTTCCTAATTCAATTATCCCTAAATAAATTAAGAGGTTAAGCACACCCGATTATGGCTACAAATAGTTCAATCCTATCCCTAGGTAGAATCTATAAAATGAGGGTTATATCCTCAAGTTCTTGTTAATTAATCTTTCCCAACCCAAAATAATCTTTCCCAAAATTAATTCGAAGTTAATGGGTGAACCCTAGGGTTAGCTAATCCCTTTGGAAACATTAAAGAACAAGAATAATTAAAGAAACAATAAATTACTTCAATATAACTAAAAATCGTTCAATACATAAGCACAACTAGATATTTAATCCGCACTTTAAACATGAATATTTCTATAAATAAGATTCAAGTTTTGGAATAAATACTACACACTTAGATATACAATACAAAGCCAGGAAATCAAGAAATGAACATAAATGGGTAAGAAATTCTCAACCAAAAGCTTCAGATCTTCAAGACCCAAGTGTGTGTGCAAGAACCCTAGCTCCTAAAGTTGTTCTCTCTAGTCTAAGGACTGAAAATAAGCCAAAGATCTATTTTCCATCATCTAGCTCGTGTATTTGTGGGTTTGGAATGGAGAAGATGTGAATTTCCAAGTCTGCCCAGGCCTAAAGCCCGTTGGCCGCACCTGTGGAAGGATCCTCGCAGGTGCGGCTCCACAGATGCGATAGCCTATCGCAGAAGCGATCATTGAAGGGAAACTCTGACTCCGCAGAAGCAGACTTGCACGCACAGATGCGCAATCACAGATGCGTATTTTATGCGCAGATGCGTTACCGCAGAAGTGGTTCTTCTCTCGTAGATGCGGTCCTAGGGAAGGAAGCTTAATTTGCATATGCCGCCTTCCACCTCGCAGATGCGAGGTCGCATATCCGGATGTTGTTCTGCAGATGCAATGTCACTTGAGGATTTTGCACTATTCTTTTTTGCTCAATTCCACTTCAATTGAATTCGACTCTCTTCATGGCATCATTTACCTAAAATCTAGCAATACACATCTTAAACAACCCCATATTATAATTAAAGGACGCAAAATTCACAAGAAAAGAGACTAAAGTAAGTGGTAAAATCACCACTCATCACGTATCCCACATGAAAATTGTATAAGAGTAACACGTTAGTCACTTGATTGTTAAAGATTGAAACCAAGTATGGAGATTATGGTACTATCTCTAATGTGAGAGTTTATGCGTAGACGACGCTCTATTCCTTTGGTTATGGACTGTGGGAGTTTGTTAAAGATTGGACGACTACTCGTGTGTGTCAAAAATAGGGCAATTGTGGATCCTTGAAGGGTTGTTACCCAGTATGGGATGATCGAAATCAGCTTGCGGTCCGTTGGTGGGTATAACGTGAATGTTTGCTCTACGTTAGGTCGCACGTGTTCATTAGGCATAGCATTTCTTACGGGGAGGGGGGTG
>NW_017670241.1:1220448-1280550 GCF_001879085.1 Nicotiana attenuata
GGGTGGGGGGTGGGGTGGGGGGAGGTGGTTTTCGAGTGTTGGATGTTATTCTCGTTGTCAGCTATTCCATGTAGTACTCTATTATGCCAGGTGGGTGGTGAGACGACTTGATTATTCGCACGTTGTGTTGCGATCCCGTGTAGCTTGTGGTGTTATATGAGCAAGATAGTTCTCGAGATGTTGGTCATATATTGCACCTTAGTTGTGCTTGGGTTTTTGTAGCGTATGGCGCTATCCGTCTCCCAAGAATTGTATTATGCACTTGGTGTGCTTATGGTAGATATTTGGGCATTTTGTAAGTATTAGCATTTAGGGCTTGATGGGTGTTTCCTTATTGATTGTTATGAGTGTATCGGGTGGGATGCTGATACGGGTACATTGTTTGGATCGGGTGGCATGCCGCCACGGGTATGTTGTGTGGATCGGGTTGCACGCCGCAACGATGTCATATTTAGATCGAGTTGCATAGTGCAACATTGTCATAGTTGGATCGGGCTGCACGCCGCAACAGTGAGGTGCTAAGTATGATTCCTTAACTTATTTTGTGTGCCTTGTTTCTCATCTCTGAGATAGAGCCTTAACATTCGGATTGGGCGTTTTATTCGTTACATGGGCTGGATGGTTCTTCGCCAGAGTTCGTTCTTCCCTATGGGTCATATTTCAAGTTGTAGCTTGTTGGCACTTTGATGGCGATGTATGACATTTTAGACGGCATTTGAGGTGGCTTATTGCTCGAGCATCTTATACTAGGTGAGATGAGGTTATTGGACCTGATATCAATGCGATCGGATTTATGCAGGGTTTATTAAAGAGAAAATATTGTTATTCAGTTCAGAATGAATTAATGGTTCTTGTTAGGTGGAGAGGACCCATAATTTATTGATTTGGCAAGTGGTGATGAGTTTCAACACATCTCTTTCATCGTGGCAGTATTGCGAGAGTTGGAACAAGACTTATATGTGTTATGGGTTGCATTGCGGGCATCAGATTCTTGAAATTGAAGATATTATGGTCAAAGGATGTTATTATGGGCAAACGACTTATGTGGTGCACGGTGCGATTTCCGCATAGGTGCATGATCATGATTTGGTGCAGTGTGTAGGAATCGATGCCGTGTTTGTGTGTTAGAATGGGTCTCATGGAGAATTCCGGATGTTGGAATTTGGTTCTAAGGCTTGTTGGCTAAGGTTACAGGGATGATCTTCGGTCTGGCTCGAGCTAATGTGCTCACATGGGTTGTGGTGGCACGGGTAGGTGCACGAGGTGTTGAACAGTGAATTAGGACAACTCTGGAATAGTTCTTTGCACGTTCGAGGACAAACGTATGTTTATGTGGGGGAGAATGTAACGACCCGACCAGTTATTTTGAGCTCTAGTGCGTTGTTTGGCGTTTTGAGACCTCGAGTAGCTTCACTTCATGTTTTATGACTTGTACGCGTAGTCATAATCGAATTTCAAGAAGTTCAGAGTTGATACGGATGGAAAATTCTCAATCCGAAAGCTTTATGTTGGAAGAATTGACTAAGGTTTGATTTTTGAGTAAATGACCTCATAATTGGAATGTGAAGGTTCCAATTGGTTCGTATGATGATTTCATACTTGGCATGTGTTCGGGTTGAGTATAGGGTGGCCCGGGAGCATTTCAACGCTTATTATGGAAAGTTAACATTTTGAAAGTTTAAGAATTCCTTAAATTTGGTTTGAAGTGGAGTTTTGTGTTATCGATGTCCGTTTGGGGTTTCGAGCCATGGAATAGGTTTATTAGTGATTTATAACTTGTATGTAAAGTTTGGCGTCATTTCGGAATGTTTAAGTATGAATCGGACGTGTTCGTCTAAGTTTGAATGTTTGAAAGTTAAAAGGAGGATTTGATCGTAGATTCATGGTTTTGATGTTGTTTGGTATGATTTGAGGTCTCTAGTAGGTTCATGTTATATTTTGGGACTGGTTTGTTTAATTGGACAGGGTCCCGAGGGCCTCGGGTGTGTTTCGGATGTGTTTGGGTTGTATCGCGCTCTTATTTGATGATTCAACGTTGTTTTTTGGACATAAAGGGTACAATATTGATAGATTGCTGGTTTCTAGTGCGGAATTTGTTCTTCGCGAACGCGAGGGAGGTCCCTCGAACGCAAAGGCAAAAATTTGGGTTGATCGGTCAGCGCGAAAATTTCTCTTCGCGAACGTGAAGGTGTCCCGCGAAGGAGAAGAACAAAGATCGCCTGGGCATTGTTTTAAATGGATAGATCAAGCATTTAAGTATTTTGAGCATATCTTGAGTTCTAGAGCTCCATTTGAGGTGATTTTGTCGGGGTTTTTCTCATATCAACAAGGGGGTAAATATCGGACCTTTTTCTTGATGTTTTTCCATGATTATTTTCGTTAGTTATCATTTTTATCCGTATTTGAATTGTAGAATTGGGGTTTTGAGCCCAAAGGTTATGAGTTGGTAAATCCTTAATTTAAGGGTCAATTCATGGACGAATTGGATGATTTCGGAATATAAACTCTTTAAGTTATGGGTAATAATTATTTTTGACGATTTTTGGAATCTGGGCATGAAGGCCCGAGGGTTGACTTGGCTGACTTTTCGAGTGGAGTTGAGATCATTATTAATTGTTAAGTTGTACGCATTGGAGTATATTTTAATTAATTTGCACCTTGTTTGACTAGTTTCGTATCGATGGGCATTGGTTTGAGGTGTTAGAGAGGCGTTGGAGACGGTTATGGAACTTCGGAGCGAGGTACGTCTCTTGTTTAACCTTGTGAGGGGGAAACTACTCCCTAGGTGATGTAATTGTTATGTGCTACTAGTTTTGGGTGCTACGTACGCACGAGGTGACGCCCGTACATATCTAAATCATGTTTATGTCTGGGTAGACTTAGGACTTTATCATGTAATATTTGAATTGTTTGGACTCATTTTTCTAGCTTAACTAATTGATATTTTTATTGAAATTGATTTAGAAACATATGTATACTAGGCCGAGCTTTATCACCTTGAGTTGTTGCTAAGATATTTGATAAACGTAAAGGGGATAATCATTTTTATGCACCTGTATCTGTGTTGTAAGCATGCGAGTCGTAATTTGATAAGTTTCTTCTTTTCTTGTGTAGTATAATAGATGCATCTATGGTTGTACCGCTCGACCCTCGACAATGTACACATTATTTGGGATCGGACCGTACGACCTCGGCATAATCGTGCGTTATATCGTTAGCAGTCTGAATTTTCACGAGATTATACTCCCACCGATGCCTGGCATTTTATATGGTATTCCTCATTCCTTTGATATTGGTATTCGATATTTTTCAAGCTGTTGAGATAGGATACGAGATTGAGAAGTTTATATTGTTAAAATAATTTTGAAAGAATATGTTGGTTACCGTTTTATTCCATTATTGCTGTTGTGCTTCATATTTGTTTACGATTTATCATATTGATTTGTTGGACCTCTAGTAAGTGTCGATGTCGATCCCTCATCACAACTTCTCCGGGGTTAGGCTAGATACTTACTGGGTACACGTTGATTTACGTACACATGCTGCACTTCTGCACTAAATGTACAGGATCAGACAGGTTTATTTGTTGGTCATCTTGGTGGGTAGGCGCGGCCGTTGAGGAGACCTTATAGTGAGATGCATTCTAGGCTACGTATCGTAGCCCACAGAGTCTCCATCATACTATTTACTTTATCCTGTCTTATTTACATTCGAGACAGATGTTGTATTATGATTGTACTCCTCAGTAGATGCTCATGCACTTGTGTCATCGGGTTTTGGGATACTCTAGTGGTAGTTTATGGTTCGGCTTGATATTTTCATATTTTATTTTATATTTTACTGGTTTCTAAGCGCATTCATGTCTCCGCCTAACAAGATTCATGATTTCAAAAGTAATAAATATGGATAATCGAATTGATAGTTCACTATTGGCTTGTGAGAGGACCCGAAAGGTCATCTTAAGATTTAGAACCCAATTATGCGCTTATAAGCTTTAAACACCTCATTCTATCCTCCTCAATTTACGTGTGCAGTCTGAGCGTGTTTCTGGAAAGCTTTTATGTTAAAAGTTGATAAAAATAAGAATTTTTGCCTAAAAACTTCATTTGGGTTGGCTTCGGTCATCATAGTTAGTGAACAGACCAGGATTCGTGTTTTGATGGTCCCAGTGGTTCAATATCGCTATTTGGGACTTGGGCGTGTGCCCGAAATTGAATTCGGAAGTCATTAGCCCGAGATATCGGGCTTTGTCGAAATTTGAAAGCTAAAGGCTTAATGAATTTGAAATGT
Source organism: Nicotiana attenuata (assembly GCF_001879085.1). Taxonomy (NCBI): domain Eukaryota; kingdom Viridiplantae; phylum Streptophyta; class Magnoliopsida; order Solanales; family Solanaceae; genus Nicotiana; species Nicotiana attenuata. The sequence continues at coordinate 1,224,739 of NW_017670241.1, forward strand.
TTGACCGAGGTTTGACTTTTTAGATATCGGGTCCGTACTTTGGTTCCGGAACCCAGTATAGGTCCAATACCATATTTATAACTTGTCTGTGAAATTTGGTGAGAAACGGAGTTGGTTTGACGTGATTCGGACGTCCGGATGTGAAAATAGAAATTTCAAAATTTTCTTGAAAATTTCATTGATTTGGTGCTGAATTCGTAGTTCTAGGTGTTATTTGGGCGATTTGACCGCACGAGCAAGTTGGTATGATGTTTCTATACTTGTGTGCACTTTTGGTTTAGAGCCCCGAGGGCTCGGGTGAGTTTTCGAAAGGTCACGGAGTGAAATTGGACTTATAAAATTTGCTGGTATCTGCAATTTTTGGGAACTAGCCTCTGATCTCGCATTTGCGAGATCAGAGTTCGCATTTGCGAACATGTCTGTCTCATATTTGCGAGCTACTCATCGCAAATGTGAAGAGTAGCTGAGCCACCTTATCTTCGCATTTACGATATATTATTCGCATTTGCGAAGGGGACTGGGAGGGGGCATTCTTCGCATTTGGGATCACTGGGTCACATTTGCGATCAACCAATTCGCATTTGCGAGCTTTTCTTCTCAATTGCGAGGAAAGCAAAAATGTGGGAGTCTTCACAGATGCGATGGATTTCTCGCATTTGCGAAGCCCAGGTCGCGAATGCGACATCTGCAGCTGGGTAAATATGACTTAGACGGGAATTTAGATTCGTTCTAAAATTTTTCAAACTCAAGAACCCTAGAGGAGATTTTCTAAAGAACATTTCTTCCCCAAATCATTGGTAAGTGATTCTAAGCTAGTTTCTTTCTATTTTTCACTACTTTTCCTTAGATTTCAACCTAAAATCTCGAGTTTTCATGGTTGGAATCGGGCATTTTTGAGTACAAACTAGGGATTTGGTAAATTGGGGATTTAGACCTCAAATTGAGGTCGGATTCCAAAATAAATCAAGTAACAGGGCTCGGGGGTGAATTGGTAATCGGGTTTTGGTCCGAATTTCGGGTTTGGACCAAGCAGGCCCGGGTATTGGTATTCAGAGGCTTGTTTGAAAGGCAAAGCGGTGGTTGAGCTTTGAGTTTGATCTTTGGAGCGAGGTAAGTGTCATGGTTAACCTTAACTCAGGGGATTATGACTTGTTTGTCTATTTGCTATGTGTTTAGATATTGGGTATGATAAGTAGGGATTTTAACCTATTATTTGCTCCTTTTACTTGTGTTTTGGGCTAAAAATGCATGAAGGTATTCCCAGAAACTAATGTAATGTACTTGCTTGCAGGAATTGTTCAAAATAAGCCAAAGGAGTCATAATCAACTCATAAAGGAGTAAAAACATGAACAAAACCAAGACTGCCAATCTTCAGGTGGGGCAATTGAATGAACTTGATGAGTTCCGCTTCCATGCTTACTCCAGTTCATCCTTGTATAAGGATAAGATGAAGTACCTACATGATAAGTATATCCAGAATAAAGAATTAAAAGAAGGTGCTTTTTCTCTTATTCAACTCTCGGTTACGGATGTTTCCGGGAAATCTAAAGTCAAAGTGCAGCTGTCCCTTTGAAGTGGTGCATGTGACTCCTTTTGGTGCTCTAGATTTGAAAAACAAGAATGGTGAGATATTTAGAGTCAATGGGCACCGAGTGAAGCAGTACCTTGGTAAGGTTGATGATGGTCACGTTGTGGCATTGACCATTTCAAGTGAATGGTGGTAAAAAGCGTCTTGCCGCGACGTTAAATCAGGCGCTTCTTGAGAGGCAACCCATGTATTTTGCATTCTTTTAATTTTCTTCTTAGATTAGGCATTATTTTGGACTAACTGGTAGTGACGTGTGTGTAGGAATTGGTTGTGTAGTGCAGGAAATTGACAAGGAAAAATTTGGCTAAGTGGTGAAATTTCGCGGACCGCGCTCAAAATTATGCGGACCCACACGCACTTCGCGGCCGCACAAATTTGTGCGCGGTCGCACAGCTAGATGATGGAAATTGCCAACTCTCTGAAGTTGGCCTGTCAAATGTCCTTAAGAGTTCGCGGCCGCACTCAAATTTCTGCGGACCGCACAAATTTTCTGGCAGCGGCCATTTTTATGCGGACCACGCCCTATTGTCTGATGTTGAGCAAGAAAAAGTGAAGATGCGGACCACGACGAAATTTCGCGACCGCACTCAGGTAAGTTGGTGGGCCACCTGGGTAAAAGTATAAATATGACTTTTTCCTACCATTCACACTTTACAAACTCTAATCTCTCAAGCTAGACACAGTGCACTCTTCCTTGTTTTCACTCTCTTTCCATTTTCATCAAGTGTGATTTCTTGCTACATTTCACTACTGGTATGTTCACTTTTAATGAATTAATTTAATCCTTTTTTCTTTTCTTTTCTCTTTGCTTTAGTTTTCTTTTTATATTGGGTTAAATTTACACGAAAATGTCAAATTGATGCTTAAATCTTGCTTAGAATCATATGGGTATTGTTAAAATGCGTAATGGGGGCTGGTGTTAGTAGCTTTGCATGGTTAATTTCCATAAATTAATTTGAATTTCGCGGCTGCGGTCGCTTTTGTGCTGTCCGCGACTGATCTTTTGCGGCCGCATTAAATTTTGTTCGGTCCGTGTTGTTGAACTTCAGAGACCCAGTCATTTGTTTTCGCGGCTGCACCCAAAAATTTTGCGGTTCGCTATGGGTTTTTCGCAGCCGTACACATTTTTGTGCGGTGCGCGATGGGTCATTCGCAGCCGCACTCATTTTTGTGCGATCCGTGGTTGACAAACTTCAGAGAGCCAGTAGTTTGAGGGTCTCCTCGCGGCCGCGTTCACATTTATGCAGACCGCGATGGGCTGTTCGCAGCCGTACTCACTTTTGCACGGTCCACGTTGCCTTTTTCTGAGAAGTATTGTCTTTCATTTCATCTGTAATGTTTAAACACATGTTGAACCCCAATTCGAACTGACTTTCACTACTTCTGTGTTGCAGTGGTGCTTTCCCGAGGTCAAGGAGATACTTCCAAAGGGAGGGTAGAACCCTTCCGAGGCCGGGGTCGAGGCAAACCCAACATACCTCTGTCGGTTCAAAAAGTAATCGGCAAGAAAGCAATCGCAAATAGAGCCCCGGACATTTATGAGACTAGTGAGTGTGTCCCAACCGGGGAGGCTTCTGAAGGAAACTCTGGGCAAGCACAACCGAAAGTCCAGTCCAAACAATTCTCTTGATAAGTCCTCCTCCTCTGAGGGTTCATCTAGGGTTCGGAAGAGGGTAGTGAATATTCTGAACCCTCTTCCGCACATGCTCCCTCAGCTCCAATCAATGTAGATGACGATGATGAAGTCCAGATGACGGGAGAAGGGGTGATACAATTGTGCGAGGCCTGGCGAGAACAAGGAACCCGGGGGTGTGGGCTGATAGGTTTGTCAGTGAGAAAGCTTATGCGAAATTTTGGGAATGGTGGACCCAAAGGTCGCTCATTCTTGAGCGACAGTTCATAACCAAATACCCGAGCCAACACAATCCAAATATTCTGAATCGATTCTAGGAGAGACAAGGATGGAAATGGTTCTCCGGCCGTTTGCATGATGTTAATGAATTCCCCGTCAAGGAGTTTTATGCCAATGTTGCCCACATCAAAAAGGGTACAGAAGTGACGAAGGTCCAGAGCTTGAAAATTCGGTTTGATGGCCAAGCACAGAACAAATATGTAGGGTTTGAGGAGGTTAAGGCGGTGCAATACCTGGAGAAGCTAGCCTTGGGTGAGGCAGTTCGCCCATGGCTAGCTGAGTTTCTTGCTATTCCGGGGAAGACACTCGTATGGTTCACAGCAGGAGTGCCAATCGTCAGAAACACCCTCAACTTTAAAACAAAAGAGTGGCAAACATTCGTGTGTAGACGTCTTAACCCTTGCCAGCATGAAAATGTCCTTCCACTTTCCCGAGTAGTGTTGGTAGCTTCCATCACGGCAGGATATCCAATTATTGTAGGGAACTTGATGTCCTACAACATCTCCAACGCAGTCCAGCAAGAAGAAATATCTTATCCCTACCCAAACTTCCTCTCTGAGTACTTCAAAGACCAAGGGGTTGAGCCGAATTATTTTTGATGTGGAGGTGAAGGCTATAAAGCCTTTCTCATGTTTTCACCTCCAGGGACCGGATAACCCTAAATTCAAGGGTAAAGCCACTACCTCCACTGGCCAGTCTGAAGAACCAGGGGTAGTGGCCACTGGATCTGTTGTCGAGCCCTCCACAGCAACCGGTACTTCTACCGAAGTAGCAACCATGCCTCCTCCATCTTCAGTGCCACTATCAGTACCTTCATCTTCTACCTACCCTCGGACTTCACTGAAGGTTTCCCAGACACTAGCCAGTCTCAATAATTGGATCCAGGCAGCTACCACAAAGCTGTCTGCCATATCCAGTGCAATGGCAGCACAGTCCTCAGTCCCAGCAGAGCTTCAGGTACCTCCATCAGCGCAGGACTCATTGAAGAAGATTCTGGACGATCAGAAGAAGATCCGGGAGACTCTTGATACACATGAGAAGGTAATCAAGGATTTGGGGAAGCAGGTGAAGAAGCTGCGAAAGACTCAAAATGAGTCGGTCAAGAAGTTGAGCAAAGAGATTAAGAAGATTGCACATGCGGGAGATTTGCCTATGGACCTTCTCATGGAGGAGACAGTCTCAGCAGCACATGCAGCAAAGCCCGAGGCACCAAGGGCAGCAGCCGGCTAGTCTGATGAGCCAGCTGCAGCATCACACACTGCTGAGGAGCTAATTCAGATGCTCAGCAACCCCGTAGCCCCCCCAGCCAGAGGATGTGGGACCTTGTTTAGGTTGAGGATCGAATGCAGACAGAGACCACATAGGGAGTTTTCTTCACTCTCTACCTCCTTTTGCCTGTTCTTATTAAATATTAGCATTGAGGACAATGCTATCTTTCATTTCGGGGTGGTCCATTTTGATTTATGACATTTGGTATGTCATAACCATTACAATATTTTTCTTTATCTTTATTTATCTTTATTTTAACTTTTTGTATGTATATATTCGTTATTTTCACTTTTGGTATGTATATATTTTTACCATTTGATATATATAGTCATTTCCATTTATGTATATATTCGCTTTACCTCAAGTTTGTATATATTCAGTTTCATTTTCGTAGTTTACTTCATAACTTCTTTCGTTATTTTCCTTTAATAGCATAGCTTCTTATTTCCTTTAGTAGCTTTTTTTATTTTTTTATTTTTTTATTTTTTGTTTATTTGTTAGATTCTTTTTTAAGTTTTATGTTCACAATAAGCCTTCGGTTTTCTTAATGTCACGGTTTTCTCCAAAGGTGGATGTTGTGTGAACTGGGTGGCTCTTCCCAACGATGGATGGCGTGACAACCTTCGTAAGGGATTGAGTCCGTTTTCTTTATGTTTTGGTGTAAATAGTAGTAATGAATAAAAGTGTCTCAAGCAGGCTTCACTTGGTACTAACACATTTACCTCCGACCTTATGGTTAGAAACAAGCTGATTGGCAAAGAATAGCTCTAGTTGTGACCTTTAGACTCTTGTGTTGACTAAAACAATCATTGCGTGGTTTCTTTGAGCCATTTGTGATGTTCAATATTAGCTAGGATTGTTGTGGGCCCTCGACTCTGTTATCTTTAACAATCCAACAGCTTGATAGGTGAGGTATTGAATTGCAAGTCTAAGTTTTGTGCCAATAAGTCTAGAACTTGCCCTAAATGTTTGTCTAGGAGAATTTCTAAGTGTAGCTCAAGTTGAGAAATGATTTTAGGCTCTCCTTGATCCAATTTGAAACTTGAAAGCTTCCGTAGCCTACCAATATGATATCCCTAGTCAACCCCTTTGAGCCGAAGCCCTTTTTCTTTATATAACCACATTACAAGCCTTTATCCGTTCTATAATGACCCTCTCTTGGCACCCGATCTTTCCTTGGCATTCTTGATAAACAATTGGCAAAAGCATAAGTTTGAGGGAGAGACGAGGAATGTGAAAGCGATAAAAGGTACAAAGAACAAAAAGAAATGAAGAAAAGGGAAGGCAAAAAAATGAAAGAAAAAGAAATATGTCAAAAAGAAAGTGAAAATTGAAGGGATTCAAAGAAAGCAATGATGAAAGGCATGGAATAATAAGAAAAGGAGAAAAATGATTGTCGTGAGCAAGAAAGAGTGATAGTGTGCCTCTCTAGTTCACCTAAGGAAGAAGAAAATGACTCAAAGAGTCAAGTAAGTATGATCCGTAATGAGAAAATGCAGTGCTTAAGGAAAGATGAAACCATCATATGCCGATAAGTTTTACCTTGATAAAAAAGCATTCATTACATCCCCGCATTAGCCCTATAGGATTGCGAGTTGAGTGAGGTTACATTAGTGGTGATTTACTTAAGGGGCAAGCTTATGGTACTTAAAGTCGGATTTGTGACATTCTTCTGAGATAGATGAGCGTACTTCTTCACAATCCTTGTTTTGAGTGTTACAATTTAAAGTGAGATTTTCTTATGGAGAGTAGAGGAGGAGGAGTTTGGGTTCCTTAATGGCCTACAAAATAGAGCGAGCTTCCTTGGTGAGATTAGTCAATTATTGATGCTCTAGTGTCACATTAGAGCTATGGTAATAGTCAAACCATGGCGTTGTTGATAATTCATTTGTGTTGAAGGTAATTGTTAGTCCCAATTGACTCATGATTGATTCATATTAGGGCTACTGAAATATCCTTCCATTTTAGTGGAGGTGGGAATTAACTTATTTACTTGAGGACAAGCAAACGCTTAAGTTTGGGGGAGTTGATAAGTAGGGATTTTAACCAATTATTTGCTCTCTTTTACTTGTGTTTTGGGCCACAAATGCGTGAAGGTATTCCCGAAAACTAATGTAATGTACTTGCTTGCAGGAATTGTTCAAAATGAGCAAAAGGATTCATAATCAACTCATAAAGGAGTCAAAACTAGAACAAAAACCAAGACTGGGCCAAGAGATCTGAAACGCAGACCGCACAAATATTGTGCGGCCACGAAAGCCACAACGCGGCCGCGATCAGAAATACGCGGTCCGCGGAAGGGATCCAGAGAGTTGCATTATTAGGCTAAATGATAAGTGTGAACCGAACAAGAAATGTGCGGCCGTGAAAGTCTCTCCGTTGTCGCGATGGAAATTATGCGGACCGCGGTGCATGAAGTTTAGAGAGCTGACAACTTGAGCAAAAGAAAGAAGTGCGGTCCGTGTCAAAATTGTGCGGCCTAAGTCCCCTACGCGGCCGCGATTGAAATTATATGTCCACGAGACTCATCTCAACCCAGATCCAGAATTGAAGAATGCGGACCGCGATCAGAGTTAAGAGGCCGCAAAAGCAAGAACGCGGCCGCGCTCAGAATTACGCGGCCGAACAACCTCTGCAGGGGTATTTTTGTCTGGAAATTTTAGCCTAGTATAAATAGAACTTTTGCCATTTTTAGGTTATGTTATGTATTAGAGGAGCACCTAAGACGGCTGAGTTTACTGCTTTCGGAAATTTTGTAACTAGATTCTTCTATCAACATTAGATTTTCATTTTTTAATCTACTATTATAAATTTTATCTTCTTTTCATCTTTAATTTCTGTTAGTTCCATGAGTATGCAAGTGCAATAGTCCCGCCCCGAATTAGGGCGGGCAACTTCCAGATAACCAATGTCATGCTTCCACTGTTGGAACAGAGGGGTTTCTTCACTGGAGCTCCATACCAAAACGCTTATATGCATCACAAAGGTTTTGTTGACACGTGCTGGGGGAGTAAGCAAACTAATGTCTCTGAGGATGCGTTGAGGTTAAGTCTTTTCCCATTTTCTCTAAGGGGGAAGGCTTTGGATTGGCTAGAAAGGTTACCCAACCATTCCATACACACTTGGGATGAGTTGGCCGAGAAGTTCATCGCGAAGTTCTTTTCTCCGGGAGATATGGTGACGCTAAGAGATGAAGATCCTTGCTTTTAAACAAGAGCCAAATGAACCGCTTCATGAGATTTGGGAAAGGTATCAGATGATGGTTAAAGAAAGTCCGAATAATGATATGACCGAAGCCATGATCCAACAAACATTCCATCGGAGAATCAACACAACAAACCGATGTGTGGTTAACCAACTCGCCGGGGGGAACTTCATGAACACGCCATATGCCAAAGCATGTGAAATACTTGATGAGATGGCGGATACCTCTTCGGCGTGGCAAGGTAGACCTAATGTGCCGCAAGGTGACCCTAATGTTATTCACTTACACAAGGAGCTATATGACCACAGCCAAGCTATAGCCGAGTTGACTATTACCATGAACCAATTGGCCAATGCTCAGTTACAACAAGTTCAAGGGCCAAAATAGGTGAATGCCATGGAAGGAGTGATTATGATGATCAACAAGAGAAGGCAACAAGGTCAACAAGTTTAAAATAATCCATCAATTTGAGCAAAGTGGTAGTGGGTACAATCAAGATGACGCATATGATGATGAAAGTGAAGAGGTTCAATATTGCAACACTTATCAAGGTCAACGGGGCAATGCTCAGAATCAAGAATAGTGGAGATCACAGGGAAACCAAGTAAATTGGGGTAATCAAGGTCAACAAGAAAATTGGAATATGGAAACAACAACAACCAAGGCAACTAGGGGAACAACAACAATCAAAATTGGGGTAATCATGGAAATAAAGGCAATTGGGGTGGCAACAATAATAGCAATTGGGAGGCAATAATAATCAAGGGGGTTGGAACAACTATAATAAAGGGAATCGGGGGTCGGGCATTCAAAGGCTCCCGATGTATCAACAACCGAACAACCCGCCTCCATATCTGTCAAGGTGCTAGCTCTTCCAACAATGAGATGGGACGGATTGAATCCATGTTCGAGCAAATGATGAAGAAAAATGCCGACTCGATGCCCAATTAGCCTCCCACAACACTTCTATCTGCAACTTGGAAGTCCAATTTGCCAAAATTTCTCAAGCTTTGAATACTCGCTCTAAGGGGGAACTACCAAGTGATACGGTGGTAAACCCGAAGGGTGGGAACAATACGGGCCATGCTATGGAGGTGATTACAAGAAGCGGTAGAGGTGGAGTTGCTAGTACCTCTAATCCAAGAAAGATTGTGAGTGATGATGTGTTGGTGCAAGATGATGATGAGCAAAACAATGATGTGCAAGTAAATGATGAGAATGTGAATGATGAAGTGAGGATAGATATTGATGATAACGTGGAGGAGACACAAAATGATATGAACCCGTCTCGGGAACATGTGATAGACATACCGAAAATGGACAGAAGAAGATTCCAACAAAAAAACCTTTGTATAAGCCGGTTATCATCTAAGTAACCGCAAACTTGCTTTCTTCAAGGAGAGTTAAGCAATGTACCTCCTCGAAAGGAAAAAGTGACGAGCGGAACGGCTTCGGTATCGGTAAGTATGCCCAAAGCCAAGGCTCCTTTGCCAAGGCCTCCTCCACCATATCCTTAATATTGTTGGTCGTTAAAGTTTGTCTTGGCCCTGTATTTGCATTACTTATGTTTAAGTAGTATATTGGACCACATATCTAATGACTTTCTCTTTCTTTTTGTATGTGTCTGAATTAGGTATGCCGAGTGCTCAAAGAAATCAGGCCCAAATTCTTCGCCTGAGCCTTTAAGTCATCGGAGATGCTGCTGTTTGATTTCGTTGTCTGCTGGGCCTAATTTCCTTCAGGCCCAAACCAAGAGTGCACCTCTTTTCCTCTATCACTTTAATAGTTTGATACTATTTGTTATGTGACCAACACTGAGGATATTTGATTTAATGATTTCCTAAATTTCTTTCAGGTATATCAACAACCTAGGCAAGTCTTTAAAACATAGGTAAAAATGAATGTAGTAATGCAACCTAGTAGTAAGCAATTCTAATTGTTGATCACTTCTATTTAGTTCCTAACTCTTATTAACAATCCGTTTTTCATGAAATTTTTGAAATAAAGACAGAATAGCAAAAGGGTCAACAACTTTCTTATTTAAAAGAAGAAGAAAACGGAAGAAAACAACAAATGATTTCCAAGAAGTTGGCTATTTCTGCGAATCAAACACTAATGCAATTAAGGACCTTTTATAACGGTTTGAATTTGAGTATGAGCATTGAAATCAAATTTTGAAGGTACATCTAAATCCTATTTTTTAATGGTTCTTACTTTATACAAATAGCCACTTTGTTTCAAAGTCAAATATTTTACAAACTTACCCCCACCCATTTACTAGTAAAGCAAGTGGTATAAACTCATTTCTTCTAAACATTTTTTTCAATTGTATAGATATTTGAAAGGCTTTTTTCTCTTAAATAAAGTCTACACCTTTTCAAAGCATATACACTACTTTTATTTCAAAATTAATAGGTTTTAAAACATAACATAAGGTAAGCCGCACATATTAAGCATTAATTTAGTAGATATAGACATTCAATTCTCCAAACCTAGTCTAAGTCCTATGGAGTTACCTTAGGTAGATTCTGAGGGGTACCTAACACCTTCCGTTTAGAAGAATAAGAACCCTTTCAAAAAACTCACTAGTTAGCATACTAATAGCATAATAATAACTAAAACAAGTACCATAGTATACCTTTGAATATTAGGTGGTGATCCTCTTTTATCATCAATAGGGAAACCACTAGTTGAATCTTGCTTTGACTCATGAAAAATAGGTGAAAGAACATGGCGACTCTGCAGGGGATTCACACTTCGGTTTTGATCTTAGAAGACTTAGACTAGACTTAGAATTTAGGAATGTTTATACACTGCTTTAATTGTGTTTAATTTGCAACTATGTGCTTACCTTCCTTTCTTGCTCATTATGTACTTATTAGCTTACTTTAATGTTATTACTAACATCCCACTATTTCTTACTGCTTTATATATACTGTCATCACACTCGTTCCTATCGAGTCTTGGCCGTACACTATCACACACAATGTCATGCGAGGGTTGTCTTTTACACCCCCGAACCTTCTTTCAAAATTCTTTAGTTGCAGAGAATGGCTTTGTCAGGTGAACTGACATAACTTTTCCCAGTCTTTTGTCCAATTAAAAATTAGGAAGCACTCTACTCTAGCAAACATAGGTCATATTGCGTAAATCTTAGGTGAGTCGGTCCTTGGTGTCGACACACAATTAGGAAAGCCACCCTAATGTCAACGGGTCAAGCACCCAACGACTTGCCTTTTGTGAAAAGACGAACTGATCATGATGAGACACTAAAGATCCGAAGCAAACACTTATCAACCCCCTTTCTCTACCGTTATAAGAAATGGAAAATCAACTAGAACGTACCCCGATATCAATGTGATCATGGGAGTACCACACCAGCTAAAGCGATGGTTAAAGAACATCCGCCGAGAGTATGGAGACGAAATCAGGACGCACCTGGAGCATTGACTGCCTTACTGAACATCCGAGCCGATAGGGTGCTCATCAGTTTGCTGATAGAATTTTTGGATCTGGACAAAGTAGTTTTCAAGTTCGCTGACTTTGAGTTAGTGCCAACATTGGAAGAAGTTACCAACTTCAGAGAACTGCCATTTACCGGGAGTAAACCAATAATACCATTCACCATGTCCGGATACATGTTATTGATTCTTTGGGTTTGGCAGGTAGTCGATGCTTAAGGAACAATGAAGATGGATGGGTAAGCCTAGAGTAATTGTTCAATAGGTTTCGACATTGTGAAAGCTATGAATGGTACTTAGGGTAGTTTCAGTGTGATTAATATACCTGGGGATGTCTCTGACCCATAATCTTCGCTTCGGCAACGCTAGGACTACTGGTTTTCCCGCAAAGGAGAGGACATATCAATATCAACTTGTTGCCTGAGGTTTTCGCAACATTCTTGCGCAACCTCCAAGCCACCTTGGTGCCTATGGTGTTAGTACAAATTCTCATAGCTATGTCTGCATATTCCCGGGGATATGATTTCTTCATGGTCTGCAACTTGTTGCTCCAAGTATAGGCCACGGAGCACTTCTTTCAACGAAAGGCCATAGATGGTTACTGTGTGAGCGTTAGCAACATGATTCAAAGTCACAGTGAGAGAATGAGGCATTGGGTTTCCCTGCACGAACATGAAGAATGGAGAGAATGGTGACCAACTTTAGCATAGAGTGGATAAACTTGAAGCTGTCATGGCTGAGCGGCAGGGCAATTCCGAGGACTCCCATAAGTATTTTATCGAGCTGATAGGACTCGAAGGCATTCAGTGATATGCACCCCAACGAGTTCTCAGGCAGTTTGAGTTGATTCAGGATGTACCTCTCGGGATGAGGATGACACTGTATGAAGACGAGTACAATGGGAAGATCTCGATAATAAGGATAAGGAGGCTTCATGAGGAGTGGAATGATCTAATTACGATGCCAATGGGTTAGAATTCGTGGTGCACTCCTGAATACTATTGTAAGGCTCCGTAAAAAAATTCATCTAAAACCCGGGGTTTCGTGATGCCGAGGTAAGCTAATATGTTTGAGGATTGTAGCTCACTGCGATACATAATTTTTGGATTGTATAGTACGTCGGGGAGTTGAAGGAAAAAGTTTTCAGAACATGGCATTTCTATGGTCCTCTATGCGATCGCTGAACCATTTTGCGGGCCGCAATCGTCCGCAGAGTGAAGTAGAAATTAAGCCAAGTTTGAGGCCAATTATGCGGTCCATTATTCAGCCGCATAACCATTTTGCGGACTGCACAATAACTCACAGATCCAGCACGAAAATTTCTAGAGGGGGATTCTGCGGCGCATTTTGCGATCACAGAACTGGTCTGCAGACCATAGAATTGCCTCAGACCTGACCCGAGCAGACTAATTTTTGGCATCACTTCTACGGCCCATTTCGTGGACCACATACCTATTTTACGGTCCACTCTGCGACCGTAGAGCTGTGTTCGGAGGGTCCATTTTTTAGTTTTATAACCCGACCCTATTTCGATATATACATGTTAAGGACAATTTGTATCGAGAAAACTGGTATTTCTAGAGAGAGGAAGTGCCATATAGTGAGAGGAGAAGTCCCTAAGCTAATTGTTCATCAATCCTTGCTCGAAAGTGGGAGAATTCACAAGGAAAACTCACAAGGTCTTCATTTTAGAGGTAAGGTTTCATACCTTAGTATCGATTAAGAGTTTGGTGTAGAAGATGGTTAATGGGGAATGTGATTCTTGGGTGTGAGAGTGTCATTTATACATGCATGCACTATAAAGGTTTGTGGGAAGGTTGTTGAGCACAAATTTTTAGACTTTGGGCTGTGGGATTAAGGAACCCAGCATAGGAAGACCTTGAGATCATAATGTCCACCTAGTGTTTGTTAAAGTGCTTAAATGAGTTGAACCCATGAACTTCTTCCTAATTTGTGTTAAAATTTATTATTAATAGATTGAACTTGCTAAGATTTACGGAACATTGTAGTAATTCAAGGAAGCTCAAAAAAGGTATGTTGGCTAAACTTTTCTCTTAGAATTGAGTCCCACGATGGTTCTGTAAGTCCCGAGTTGCAAGTCCTGAGTTGTTCATTATAAAATTGACTATTACGAATAAGCATTGTATCGAGAGTTATATGATTAAAATGTGTTCCGAATGATCTTATCTTATATTCTTATCCTTCCAGAATGTGGTCTAAGTATGAGCTATGCGTTAATATGTTATGACTTCAAATCGTGTTTCAAATAAAAGCGATTATGTCAAATTGTGTAAGAAATCTCAATGTGCCAAAGACTCTTATTTTCTCACATACGTATTTAAAGTCTTGAATAGAAATTCCTTGTTGTTGATAATCCATGATGATGTTTGAAAGTGAAAAAAGTGAGCATGAGAAATGAAATTTGTCCAATGTGCCAAGACTGATATTACATTTGGGGCCACTAGTGCCAGTGAAAGGAAGAGAAGTGTAAAAGACACTGAAATGAGCTGTAGGTCCTTTATTTAATAAACATTTTTGGGAGTATCGTTAGTCACCGAGAAAGGGTAGGTTGAAATAACCTAACGCAAAACTATACGTGCCGGTGTAGGAATGGATTGTAATTATTCTCCTTATTTGGGATGAGATTATTCCCCTTATTTAGGATGATATGATTGCTAGCGAAATGCGATGTCGACCCACACTACATTGTGGTGAGATGGCTTAGCCGATTGGGCAGAGATCGGACGCTATGCCGTGCACATTGTGTTGTTGTGATTGGATGTCTCTGATGAGACAACTTAGCCAATCGGGCCGAGATAAGACTCCATGCAAAAAACACAGTGGTATATCGGTACTAAAGATCTCCCAACCTAAAATATGAAAATTTACTTGAGAACATGTCTTCCTCCTAACTTGATGTTTTAGTATCATTTAAGACTTCCATTGATTCTATGATTGTCCTTTCTTGTATAATTACTGGTTCTATTGAGAAGGAGCTTATTTGTACATACTAGTACTATTCCATATGTACTAACGACCCTTTTTCCGGGGGCACTACATCTTTCATGGATGCATGTGGTTCTACAACATGCGGCATTGATCAGTGACAGCGGTACACCCTCTTCCCAGCTGATTTGGTGAGCGCCACTTTGTTTCGGGGTCGTATATCTTTTATTTCTCATGTATTGTGCTTTGAGGTATAGCCGGCGCCTTGTTGCTGGCACTATCATAGTACTCATTGGTATCCATTAGGGGCTTCGTAGACGTAGTGTGGGTTGTATCTTGTTTTAGGAAAGTTAAACTAAAAATATTGTAATTGTATCACATGTTCCACTACAAATAACGATTGTATAGTGTACTATTTTGGGAGACTTGTTAATAAAGTAACTAATGGAAATGAACTAGTGTTATTCACATGACCTCTTACTGTCTAATTAATCAAATGTATCTTCTCTTTATTCTTGGATGAATTGGGAGACAACATTGTGCACGCTTGCTCGACCGGGTATCTCGGTTGAGCGTCAGTTGCGCTCCCCGAGGTCGGGGCGTGACATAATGGTAATGAAATGGTGTTGTCCACGTGATCTTCTCATTGTATAGTTAATGGAATACCCCTTCACTTCATTCATGGGAAAGGTCGGGTAGAGAGTATCAATAGGCTTGCTTGACCGGGTATCTCGGTTGAGCGTTGGTCGCGCTCCCCGATGTCGAGGCATGAAAACTATGTCTGGATCAATGAAGAGGATGAGCTAGCACAACGAAGTAGGGAGGGAATAGCCTAGCTGGAAGATGCTGTGGCATCTTTGCAAATATATCATGAGATTTTGCCGCACTACCTTGTGACTACCTCCATGCACCGTCAAGTGGTGTCACGACCTGGATTCCCACCCTCGGGAGTCGTGATGGCGCCTACTAGTACGAGCTAGGCAAGCCAATTAATTTCAAAATATACCCTTATTACTCAGTTTATATTCATTAGCAGTTTTAATAATAATAACATTTAAACAGCGAAATTTAACATAAGCGGAAGAAAGAAGCCATAAGCTATCTGAACATGAATATCTAATACAACTGTTAGAACCTCGACTACCCAGAACTAGTGTCACAGTATCACAGACTGTCTAAGATTTACTACATACAAAGTCTGAAGAAAATATCAATACGTTGTTTCTGAATATAAGGAAAATGAAACAGGAAATAAGGATAGAGGAGACGCCAGGGCCTGCGGATGCCTACAGGTGTACCTTGGATCTCTGCGCGAACTGAAAATAGACTCCAACCTACAGTCCGAAGTCAAAAGCTCTAGGATCTGCACAAAAGAGTGCAGAGTGTAGCGTCAACACAACTGACCCCATGTGCTGGTAAGCGTCTAGCCTAACCTCGGCGAGGTAGTGACGAGGCTAGACCAGACTACCACATAAACCTGTGCAGTTCAAATATATATACAGCGGAAAAGAGACACAGAAATAACCAGTCAAAATGGGAGGGGAGCATGCTGTGGGGGAGATAGCAATTTCGAATAGAAAGACATTAATTAAACGAAAGAAATAACATAACTCAGATATCAACAAGAATCAGAATTAAATAAATGCACGGCATCACCCTTCGTGCTTTTACTCTCGTCCTCACCAAAGCAATCATATAATAAAAATGTGCACGGCATCACCCTTCGTGCTTTTACTCTCTTTCCTCTCCATATAATCAATAAAATTGGCACGGAATGGTACATCGTGCGGCACAACATCAACCTTCGTGCTTTACACTCTTTCCTCACAATAATCAATAAAATTTGCACGGAATGGTACATCGTGCGGCACGACATCACCCTTCGTGCTTTGCACTCTTTCCTCACAATACAAACAATGCACGGCATCACCCTTCGTGCTTTAACGCTCTTCCTCACCCAAACAACAATCACAAACAATAGGGCAAGGAAATAAATGAAATTGCAATAAAGTCCCGACAAGGGAACAACATTTCAACAAATAAATCCCGGCAGGGGAACAACATCAATAATATCAACATCCCAGCAAGGGAGATATCAAATAAATCAGTAATTGCCCGGCAAGGGTGTCAACATGATAACTTCTTTCCTTTCTCACTTTTACTTCACAATTCACTTCATAACTCGAGCTAATGCTCTAGAGATTCAATTATCGCTTACTCTTTCACAATTCGTTACATAACTTGAGCCAACACTCCTCAATGTTCATAAGTCACAATTCCATACACAAACTTTACACAACATATAGAAACCATCACCAAGGCATGAAAGATACAATGAAGTCATGAAAATCACAATATAAGGACTCACGGGCATGCCAGACACCAACGTATAGATACTCGTCACCATGCCTATACGTTGTACTCAACAATTAACACTTAACAAATAGGACTCAACTCCTAATCCCTCAAGCTAAGGTTAGACCAAACACTTACCTCGAACTTCCACGACCAACTCAATCCTCAAACACCGCCTTTCCTTTCGAATTCGGCTCCAAATCAATTGTATCTATACGTAATCGACTTAATAACATCAATATATGCTAAACAATCCAATCCCAATACTTAATTATAGCTTTCTAATCATTCTTCCCAAAAGTCAAAAATTAACCCCGGGCCCGCTTGGTCAAAATACGAGGTTCGGACCAAAACCCGATCACCCATTCACCCACAAGCCCGAATATATAATTTGTTTTGAAATCCGACCCCAAAACGAGGTCAAATTTCAAAATAATCAAAAAGCCCCAACTCTACCCAAATCCCTAATTTTCTACCCTTAATCTCATGCCTTAGGCCTAGAAATCTGGTGGGTGTTAATGGAAATTGAAGAAAATGAGTCTAAGATTGCATAACTATGAATTGGTGGTGAAATCCCCTTTCAAAAATCGCCCAATTTGGAGTTTAGATGAAAAAGTTATGAGTTTTGGTGAAAATCCCGTAATGGCTACTGTTCTGGTCTTTTAAAATAACTGGGCGAAATCGGTCATCGCGTCCGCGATAAGCCCATCGCGTTCGCGATGAGTTAGGTCTGACAGACCTTCGCGTTCGCATAAGATGGCTCACGTTCACGGAGCTTTGGCTCCTCAAGCCTACGCATTCGCGGGCCAGTGGCTGCGTTCACGATGCACAAAATGGTGACCCCTCCCCAGGCATTTACCTTACGCATTCGCGAGTGCATGGACGCATTCGCGAAGGGTCTCCCCTCCTCAGCCTCGCGTTCGCATCTCAATCTTTGCGTTGGCAAAGAAGAAATCTGGCACCTGTGAAATTTGCCTTACGCGTTCGCGAGAGGGACCACGCGAACGCGAAGAGTAAAATACCTGGGCACTGAACAGCAAAAACCTGCAACTTTTTGAGTTCCAAAAACCCTCTGAAACACATCCGAAACACACTCGAGCCCTCGGGGCTCAAAACCAAATATACTAACTCAATAACATCATACGAACTTATCCGTGCGATTAAATCGCCAAAATAACCTCAACAACAACGAATTAAACCTCAAAATCAATAAAATATTTCAAAACTTCTTAAAACATCAAATTTTGCAATTTAGGCTCGAATCACGTCAATCGGATTCTGTTTCTTACCAAACTTCACATAATTATCTTAAACCACATATAAGACCTGTACCGGGCGCCGGAACCAAAATACTGGCCCGATACAATATGTTCTGATCAAAATTCATTTCCAAATCCTTTAAACAATTTCAGAAAACAATTTTCTTTAAAAATTCATTTCTCGGGCTCGGGACCTCGGAATTCGATTCTGGGCATACGCCCGAGTTCCATATTTTCCTGCCGACCCTCCGGGACCGTCACGTCATGGGTCCAGGTCCATTACCCAAAATATTGACTGATGTTAAATTAATTCATTTTATAGTCAAAATTTATAATTTTTCACAAATTTTCTCATTTAAGCTTTTCGGCTACGCGCTCGGACTACACACACAAATCGAGGCGATGCTAAAAGAGGTTTTTAAGGCCTCGGAGCATACAATTCAATTTAAAAGCAACAACACAAGTGGCCCCGGGATTAATTGATCATATGCTTCCACCTCCCGAGGATGACAACCGAGTAGTTGAGTGTGTACAAATTGAGTCTGAGACAGTACCAGAAGAAGACCTAGGGGAAGAACCCGAGTTAAAATATGATGAAGAAGAGTTTGAAGAAGACCCGAGAGAGGAGCCGAAAGAGGAAGAAGACATGGGGAATGATTCTGGGGATAGTTGTTAGAAGCTGGTTAATTCACCCCTTTTCCCACCGTGTATCTTTTATCTCGAACCCTTCCGTTTCCCTATGGGCAAGTCAGTTGAGCCCATGTAATCTTATGAATGTTGAAAACAATGCTGCAACCTTTGCTCCCGCCTGTTACAATCCAAATATTATTAATGAAAGCCAAATTTGTTTTGGATCTGAATGTGTCAAACCTAATTATTTTTCAAATATTCGCGATTTAAGCCTACCTCCGGCAAAGAGAGGTCCCCAGAACTTTAGGAAATAAACTTGCTTGAATACGTGAACTAATGGTTTTTTGTGCCCATATTTGTGCAAATACTGAAACTGACTTCTATATTTTTTTCTTTTTCTTTTCTTTTCCTATCTTTTATTACTTACCGTTAGCTACCAAAAGAAGAAGTTGGTTTGCATTGACCCAAAAACCGGCTGAACCACCATACAATTTGAGATGGAAAGGGAAGATGTCTGCGACAGATAACCCGATCGAACACGCTCTGGTAGTAGCTGATAGCCCGGGGCGATCAAGAGAAAAGGATGATACTTGAAATGACGATCATGTTGCTAGGATGGCCCAAGAGATTGAATCGTTGAGGGAATAAGTACAACATATTCGGGAATTGGCACATCTGGCCATGACGACGCTCCTACAACTACCTCATTTTCCTTCTCTGTATTCGATCCCCGATCACTTCCCTTCAACTACTCGCCAAGCAAACAGTACCCCGACTTCTGTCTCTACCACCCAGATTATACCCCAAATAACCCCTGTAAACCTACGGAATCCTCCTATACATACCCCTTATATACCAAATTACGTTCAAACACCTCAAAATCTATCGGTCTCTAACAACAAGTTCATAAACCTCCTCATGATGGCGTCACGTTCAACATTAATCAAAACAAACATATACCCCGCGGCACATACCGCTACACACAAGCGATATGTTCCACCCGTATATGCCAGAACCCACGTTCATAGCATCCGTCATAATTAGGCTACCATATGAAGTTGATCAATATGCTTAAATAGAAATGGAACATAAGTATAAGGAGGAAGAGTCAGCATCCAAACAGTTTTGGGCATTGAGTAATTAGATGAAGAACCTTCAGGTCGCTCAAGGGAGACAAAGTTTAGATTATAAGGATCTATGCATACACCTTGATGTGTAAATGCCGATAGGTACAAGCCTCCAAAGTTTGATATCCTTGATGGGATAGGCGATCCACATGCACACATGAGAGCCTACTACGGTAAGCTTGTTGGAGTAGGAAGAAACGAGAAATCGAGAATGAAGCTATTCATAAGGAGTTTGACAGGGGAGGCACTTACTTGGTACACTCGCGAAGATCCCAGAAATTTGAGGGAGTGGCAGGATATGGCATAAGATTTCATGAACCATTTTCGGTTCAACACAGAAATTACCCTTGATAGGTTTACCCTGGTAAATTTGTAGAAGAATCCGTCAAAATTATTTCAAGAGTATGCACGTTGATGGAGGTCGGAGGCCGCTACAACACAACCGCCATTAGATGACGATGACTTGACTAAGTATTTCATCAGATCTCAGGAAGGAATCTACTTTGAGAAAATGATGGGCATGATGGGGCAGAAGTTCCCCGAACTTGTTTAGATGGGATAATATTTAGAGGAAAGCATAAAGTCCGGCATAGTACAATCTATTGCCGCATTGAAAGCAGCTAGCAAAGCAATTCAATCCGGTTTGATAGGCATCGGAGAGAAGAAAAAAGAAGAGGAATCATCAATCGTCCCCTATTAGCAGTCCAAATCCACACAATAAAAACAACTCCTTCTCTCCAAACACTCATCCCCACACCCACCTACTTATGCTCCAGTATACAACACACAACCATACTACTATCCCCAAACTCAATATAACCCACCTCGCGCCCATACAAATCAAAATCCACCATGAGTATATGCTCCAGTTCAAACTACCACTCATGAAACTGACCCACCTATGCACCCCGACCTCGCCCAAATTTTGAAGAAAGAGGTAGCAGAAACTACACCTCGATTGTTGAACCTTTCACTCAACAGTTTGAAAAACTGAGGAGAGATGGCTTGATAAGTTTGATAGAAGGAAGGATTCATGAGCATCCTTCAAACTACCTTGATGCAACCAAACGATGCGTCTACCATTCAAACGTACCAGGGCATGATACTAAGGATTGTTTCAGGCTGAAAAAAGAAATTGAGTCACTGATCAAAAGTGGAGCCATTCAGTGCACCCCGTCTCTGACCAATGTGAACCATAGCCCATTTTTAAGCCACCGTAATGTAGGAGCTAATATAATTACCATGGTTGAAGAGTAATATATGAAAGGAACCATCATCACAATAGGAAAAACTGAGGTTACGAAGGTTCTACATTGAAGGACTCCGATGATCACCGTACAGTTAAAACCTATAGTGATGGTCCAAACATACCAACAATAGTCCACCACTGTTATCAGAGATGAGGAGGATCAAGAATACAAGACAACCCTACAGACATACAATCAGAAAGGGTAGGGCAAGATGGCGGATTCTGCCGCGGCTCATGGAATGACCAGGTCAGGAAGGTGTTACATTCTAGAGGAGGTAAATCGAGGAAATCTAAGAAGGGAACAACTTCAGAGGAGGAATATAACAAGTACGGAGGTTGCTGACTTTTGGAAGAAAATACCCACCAAAGAATACTCCATGGAAGTGCAATTTACGGAAACCCTTGCTCATATATCGATCATAGACCTAGTGATGAGTTCTGACAGTTTCAAAGATGCCTTGATGAAAGTGTTTTTTGGAGTGAGTGTGCCGAGCAACACTACCAGCGAGGCACTAGCAGCGACCATTGGGAAGATGGTCGAAGCGAACATGATCATTTTCCGAAGAGATAACCTTCCCATAGAGGAAGTGGATCACAATAAACTTTACACATCAACGTCAAATATGGAGATAAATTGGTGTCCTGAGTGCTTGTTGACGGAGGATTGGAGTCAATAGCTACTCGCTCTCTATCCTACGAGAGCTGGGTATTCATTTGAGAGAAGTAAATGAAAGCCATCTGAGGGTAAGAGCTTTTGACGGGTCACAGAAGGACATCATTGGAGAAATCTATTTGGCTCTACAAATTGGACCAGTTGAGTTTCATCCTCATATAACCTGTTTGTAAGGACCCGGAAAGTTTTGCTAAGCAATTTAAGATTTCGTGGTGCCAGGTAGGCTAATTATGTTATTTTGGGTAAAAAACGAGGATTATTAATATGATGGATATCGATTGGATATGGTAATAAGTGTTTAAGTCATATTATAAGTGATTTGGGGTCTAAGGAGAGGCCTAAGTCTATGTCAAGTTGAAAAATTACATGATAGACTAAAATTTCAAATGAGTACGTACAAGACCAAACTTTGGACGAGAATATCTACATATTTGTAAAGTGTTATGTGATGAAAAACCTATATCACTTCACTGCATAAAGTTATGACCAACTTACAAAAAGCTGGAAAAATCCGATTCTGCGACCAATTCTGCAACCGCAGAATCATTCTGTGAGCCGCACAATGGTCGCAGACCTATCCAGTGTAGCCCAGTTCTGGAAACCAGCTTTGTGATCCATTTTGTGACCTACAAACCCGTTCTGCGGTCCATTCTGCTACTGCAGACCTGTTTTCAGAGGCTTCATTTTCCTATTTTCATAACCCGACCCTGTTTTGTTAAATAGCCTTTGGGGATTATTTTGGGACATTTCCATGATGTTTTTAGAGAGAGGTAAGAGAAATTTAGAGGGAGAAGGGGGAAATCTAGCATTCCAATCATCCAATCTTGCTTAAATATTCAAGATTCAAGGGAGTTAGCCACTAGATTATCATCTATCCAGATTATTATTGCTAGAAGTGTTGGTGAGTTGTAGTAACTTAAGGAAAGCTCAAACAAGGTGGTTCCACAACAGGCGGCATTGATCAGTGATAACTGTATACTCTTTTTAGCTGACTTGGTGAGCCCCACTTCTCTCGGGGTTCTGTATCTTTTGTTTCTCATGTACTTTGTATTTGGAGGTATTGCTGGAGCCTTGTTTCTGGCATTTCAATATTACTCTTTAGTTGTACTTATAGGCTCTGTAGAGAGGTTGTGGGTGGTGGTTGATGTTGGGAGTCAAAACTAGAAATATTGGTATTTGACAAACACATTTTTCATCATATCCATAAACTTGTAATATTTTGGAAATTATGAATAAAGTTGCTAATGGAAATGAAATGGAAGTCGTGAATGAAATATTATCAGAATTTGACTAATGGAGTACTTCTCCTCTTTATTTAAAAGATGAATTTGGGTAGAATGAAATCTAACAAGCTCGCGTAGTCAGGTTTACTCGGTTGAGCGCTGGTCGCGCTCCTTGATTTTGGGGCATGACAAACTTGGTATCAGAGCTTAAGGTTTTAAAGTGTCATAGGATGTCTTGGAGCCGTGTCTAGTAGAGTCCTTCTTATCGGTGTGTTGTCGACCACATCTATAATAAGGAGGCTAGTTGGATATTTAGGAAATTTCACCATTCTTTGATACTCCAGATCGTGCCATAGAGCTAAAGATATGGATCTAATTTCCTCGTTATGTCTTATTCTCAAGATGAGTAATCCACGAGTTTGAAGCAGTAAGGAGGGAATGTCCCCACCGTTGAATCTGAGGGAGATTGCACAAGAGTTTGTTAGGATAATGTATCGAGCCATGGAGGGATTGGTATAACTTGTTTCTAAGGGGAGTACCGTTGTTCCTATTAATGTCACTCCACCACCAGATCATGTGGAATGTCAGTATGGTACCAATGTACGTTATGGATGTGGAGTCGAGGGGCATCGATTAAGTTATTGCCCTGTCAACCTAAAGTCATCAAGTAAATCACTCCTTAGTACATCATTATTAACAACCCAAAAATTTTCCTTGTTGTTTATGTACATCCATATGGAAGAGCCTTCATGAACATGGTTTTAACCAAAACGCTGAATCACAAAGCATTGCATGTACCTAGTCTTTGAATGAGATACAGTATTCGTGAAGCCTCTTGATCACAATTCTCTTATTTATAACCTCTTGTGGAATTGAGCTCTATAATTATGTCCTTGAATGAGTTATAACTCTATGATTAATACTTCCCACTTGCTTTCCTAAAAGTAACAACTAGGGACTATACCTAATGAATTTCTTACAGTAACATCTGCTCACTTGTGCTTATGCATACACCATCGTAAAGTTTACCTATGTGGTGTCAAGTTCAATGTAAAGCATCCCAGTGTTGCGATCTTTCTCGAGTCACTATTTCTCTCTTTAGTGTATATGGCTTCTATGGTTTGATTAGTCACTTTACTCCTTTGCGATTATAATCCTGAAGTATTTTCACTGTCTAGTAACATGAGAGCTTATTCCAACACCTATCATATGTGTACATGTCAATTGAAATGGGTCACTTGTCCGTATGAAGTTTCTGAGAAATTTGCGATTTATCACTAATTCTTCACAGGAAGATCTTATTGTTTGCCCATCTCAGTATGGCTTTCATGTCCACCTAAATTGTCTCACAGTAAGTAGCTCACTTTGTTCCTAGTATTGTAGTTTCCCATGAAGTGGCCTGGTATTACAGCTTTAGAGTTATTATGGAAGAAACATGTCTAGCACATAGCAAAATGTTCATTCTCTCTAACTAATACATGATTTCATCCCAATATTTAGATGTCCTAGTTGTGGTTTCACTCGTGAAAGGTTGAAATTAGATGCTTTCAGATTTTGGCACATATCATGAGCATATTTATTTGGAAGATAAGTTGTAGTATCTTCAGTTCTCTCATATAGGATCAATTATCGGGAAGGGTTAAGCTGTTTGAATTATGATAATCTCATAAGTGTTCAACTTCTTTTTCATCCTCATGGGCTTGTGACATAGATTCCTTGTGTCAGTTAATGTTAGTAGTACATTTCAATTTCATGTATTTTGAAACCCATATCGCATTCAAGGTTCCAGAGTATTCTTATTTTTTTTTTTGATAAACTGATTTTCCCTACACGCCAGGAGACGACTGGGGTCACGTACCTGAATATTCCTCCTTAATGATTTCTATTGCTAATGTACTAGTTAACTATGCCTCATTTGTCAAATTAATAATGTCATCACAATGAATAATCATGTCAGCGTTATCAGTAGTAAGCTTCATATCTCTTAGGGTATATAACCTCACGAAATACTCAGCTGAACACATTGATGGATTCTTGAATAATTCCACCCCAATCTTGAACCTCATTGCTCCTTCTTATAGTAATCTATCGTGGGTGTAGGTTCAAGCATGCGAAAAAGGAAGCATCACTCCATGATCAATCATATTGGGTAGTCATACTCATTCTAGCCCATAAGAGAATAACGGTTGAAGGTCTCCAAGGGTTTAATTTGGGTGTCTGACATAGATATTTAGAGTTAAAGAAAGTGAGTATGATGTTTCCCTATCATTTTCCTCTGTGTACCCTGTGTTTTCATATGCCTATGTCTAAGCATGTAGTTGGAGATACTTTGTGTAAAATCCCCGTGGAAACTACTGAAGGTGAAGTTTATGCATAATTGGCTTATAAGGGGTATCTATTTGTCATCCTTGTTAGATAAGTCTAGGAGTTGAGATTGTTTCCGTGAATGTGTTATGGCGAAGTCTGTAAGTCAAAGAGGCCACCTTGAAGGCCGAGAGTCTTGTGGAAAGAAAATATTTTCGCTTGATTGTGTAGCAATTGGTTTTGATTTGAAAGGTATCTTCTAGGTGTTATGATACAAAAATGTGCAGCTCACGTTCAGGTATCATTATGATAATGTAGTGCTTGTAATGATGAGATTAGTATTATTGATATATACATTGTGGTGGTTTTTCTAGTTGTGGATGTGTTGTTAGGATGGTTTTGGTGATTCTATGGCAGGTGGATACGGCCAGTTACAAAGGAGACTCTACCGAAATTTCTGAAACATTCGGGAGTTAGTCCAAATTTAGGGACTTGAGGTATGTGAGAAAAGATATATATTACGTTAAGTGTTTGGACGGACTCTACTTCTCATTCGAGGACGAATGTTCCTAAGCGGGGGAGAATGTAAGGCCCCGGTAAATTTCGCTAGGTAATTTAAGATTTCGTGGTGCCAAGGTAGGCTAATTATGTTATTTTGTGGAGGATTATTAATATGTTGGATATAAAATGGATATGGTAAAAAGTGTATAAGTCATATTGTAAGTTATTTGGGTTTTAAGGAGAGGCCTAAGTCTAAGTCAAGTAGAAACATTACACGATAGACTAAAATTCAAATGAGTACGCACAAGAACAAACTTTGGACAAGCATATCTACATATATATAAGGTCTTTTGTGATGCACAACCTCTAAACTTAAAGATCTTAGAGTCTAGTTTCTAATGCTTCAAACCGTTTGTCAATTTGACATTCCTACAAAAAGTTATGACCAAATTACCTAAAACTAGAAAAATCCAATTCTGTGACCAATTCTACGACCGCAGAATCATTCTGCGAACCGCAAAAATGGTCAGCAAACCGTAAAATCGTCGCAGACCTGTCCAGTGCATCCCAGTTTTTGGCACCAGTTTCGTGATCCGTTCTACGACACACATACCCATTCTGTGGTCCATTCTACGACCGCAGACCTGATTTTAGAGGCTTCATTTTTCTATTTTAATAAACCGACCCCATTTTGATAAATAACCTTTGGGGCTTATTTTGGGATATTTCCCTGATGTTTTTAGATAGAGGTAAGAGCAGTTCAGAGAGAGAAGGGGGAAACCTAGCATTCCAATCATCCAATCTTGCTCAAATCCTCAAGATTCAAGGAAGCTAGCCACTAGATTATCATCTATCCGGATTTTTATTGCCAGAAGTGTTGGTGCGTTGTAGTAAATTAAGGAATGCTCAAACAAGGTAGTTCCATAGAAGGCGGCATTGATCAGTGATAGCGGTATACTGTATTCAGCTGACTTGGTAAACCCCGCTTCATCTCGGGGTTCTGTATCTTTTGTTTCTCATGTACTTTGTATTTTGAGGTATAGCCGGAGCCTTGTTACCGGCATTTCCTTGTTACTCTTTAGTTGTACTTAGAGACTCCATAGACAGGTTATGGGTGGTGGTTGATGTGGGGAGTTAAAACTAGAAATGTTGGTAGTTGACAAACACATATTTCATCATAATCATAAACTTGTAATATTTTGGAAATTATGAATGAAGTTGCTAATGGAAATGAAATGGAAGTCGTTAATGAAATATTTTCAGAATTCGACTAATTGAGTACATATCCTCTTTATTCAAAGATGAATTTAGGTAGAATGAAATCTAATAGTCTTGCTCTGTCGGGTTTACTCGATTGAGCGCCGGTCGCGCTCCTTGATTCTGGGGCGTGACACTGTTGCTGGGAAGACCTTAGATACATATGGGAGGGGCAGTCCCGTTGACCTTTCATCAGTGCGTGAAGTTCGGGTGGGGTTGTGAAGAGATTGTAGTTCACAGAAAATGGAGCCAGTCAGCTGATCTAAAACATGCAATTCCATTCATATAACGAATGGACGAGGTCACTTTTCAAGCGGTCGAGATCGTGCACACCGAGGAGATAGAAGAGGCTGAGAAAAATCTAGGTATGCAGTCACCATACATCTCAAACATGGTTATTAGAGAAATCATGAAGTACGGGTTCCTACCAGGGACTGGGCTGGGAGCCCGATCACATGGGATAATATAGCCGATTCAGCCAAAGGGGCAAAAAGGTAGAGCCGACATAGGTTATCAACCTCCAACTAAAAAGACATATACCTGTGGCTTCAGGACGACATCGTCAATGGAATAGGAATGCTGTTTGTGACCATGATCGAGGAATGCTGTGACAAATTTGATATCACGACACCGACTATTTGGGATGACGAACTGGGAGAGGACTTGTAGAATTGGACCGCCAGCCTGTCTTTTGTTCACCGAGAGTCTTTTTAATCAAAATGATAAAAACACGCATTCTGCGATTGTGACATGTAGCAAAACCCTCGAGCAAAGCGATCTAGAATATGAAGAATACGAAGAAAGCATGATGCCAGATAATCTCCCACAAGAGGTTGAACAATTGGAAAGCCAAAAAAAGCCTAACCTTGAAAAGACATAAGTAGTCAACCTGGGAAGCAAAGAAGAAGTGAAAGAAACTCGCATCAGTATCCATCTAGAAGCATAGCGGAAAGAAGAATTGGTCGATCTCCTCCGACAGTACATCGACGTATTGTCATGGCCGTATGACGACATGCCTGGATTAAGCATCAACATCATTTCGCATCGATTGCCTACTGGTCCTGCTAGATTGCCAGTCAGAAAGAACCGTAGAAAGTTCAAGCCAAACTTGAGTTTGAGGATAAAAGAAGAAGTGACCAAGCAGATAGAGGCAAACATGGTGAGAGTCACCAATTATCCCACATGGTTGGCAAATATCATACCGGTACCAAAGAAGGATGAGATGATCAGGATATATGTGGATTATCCAGATCTTAGCAAGGCCAGTCCAAAAGATGATTTCCCTTTACCAAGCATTCATATCTTTATAGACAATTGTACAAAGCATGAGCTGCAGTTGTTCGTGGATTGTTTCACCGGGTTCCATCAGATCTTGGTGCATGAAGAAGACGTAGAGAAGAAAGCATTAACTACACCTTGGGGAGTTTATTGCTACAGAAAGATGCCATTTGGCCTCAAGAACGCTGATGCTACTTATATGAGGTCCGTGACGAACTTCTTTCATGACATGATCCACAAAGAGATCAAGGTATATGTGGATGACTTTATTATCAAGTCTCTGAAGAATGCAGAAAATTTGGACAACCTGAAGAAGTTTTTTGAATGCTTCCCGAGGTATAGTTTGAAGTTAAACCCTGCAAAATGTGCATCTGAAGTCCCCGTTGGAAAAGTGTTAGGTTTCATCGTAAGCACGAAAGGGAAAGCATTAGATCCTTCAAAGATCAGATCCATTCAAGACTTACCACCACCTAAAATCAAGAAGGATGTGATGAGTTTCCTTGGTAGGCTAAATTACATTAGTCGATTCATAGCCTGGTCCAAAGTAATTTGCGACCCTATATTCAAGCTGCTAAAAAACGATGCTACTACAAAATGGACAGAGGAGTGTCAGAAAGCCTTCAACAAGATCAACGAGTACTTGTCAAATCCACCAGTGTTGGTTCCTCCCGAGCCCGAGAAGCCATTGGTCTTATACCTGTTAGTTTTGGACAATGCATTTGGATGCGTGTTGGGACAACATGATGAGGCCGATAGAAAGGAGCAAGATATCTTTTACTCAAGAAAGAGGTTTACATAATGCGAAGCCAAATACACTTTGATAGAGTGCACCTGTTGTGCTTTGACTTCGATAGCCCAGAAGTTGAGGCACTACATGTCATCATACACCACACATGTGATATCCCAACTCGACCCGCTCAAGTATATCTTTCAGAAACTGATGCCTACAGGAAAACTGGCCAAATGGAAGATTCTTCTTAGCAAATTTTACATTGTGAAGATAACGCAGAAGGCCATCATAGGACAAGACTTAGCGGACCACCTTTTAGTGAATCCAGTCGATTAGGATTATGAGCCACTCACTACATACTTTCTGGATGAGGAAGTGTTGTTCACCGGAGAAGACATTGCAAAGTCGTACCCATGATGAAGAATGTTCTTCGATGGAGAAGCAAATTTTGAAGGAGTAGGTATTGGGGCAGTCTTAATTTTAGAACTAGAACAACATTATCTGGTGTCAACAAAGATAAGGTTCCCCTGCACCAATAATATGGCCGAGTTCGAAGCATGCATCCTTGAGATTAGGGTGGCAGTCGACATGAACATCAAGGAGTTTCTGGTCATAGGAGAATCTTATATATTGATACATCAAGTTCAAGGAGAATGGACTACCAAGATTGAGTTAAAGTACAATCCCAGAATCCTGAATGAGTTTGCCAATGCTCTCGCGACCTTGCCATGCATGATCCAGCATCCATATAAGAATCACACCAACCCAATTGAGATAGACATCAGATATCAGCATGCGTACTATTTCTATATAGATAAAGAGCCAGACGGTAAGCCGTGGTACCACAACATCAAAAGGTTCGTTGAAATAAGAGAGTATCCAGAGAATGCCACCAATGTTAAGAAGCGAGCGCTCAGTTGTCTAGCAAATCACTTTTTCGTCAATGGGAAAGTCTTGTATAGGAGGACCCCAGACTTAGGTCTGTAAAGATATGTAAATGTTGCTAAAGCAACCCGATTGCTAGAAGAAATACAAGCAGGGATGCGCAGTCCTCACATGAATGGCTTCTCACCTTAGCCAAGAAGATTTTAAGAGCCAGATACTTTTGGATGACCATGGAAAGCAATAGTATCTGTTATATGCAGAAGTATCACATGTGCCAGATCCACAGGGATTTCATCTGGGTTCCACCTAATATGTTGAACGTAATAGGTTCGCCTTGGCCGTTTGCTATTTTCGGGCATGGATGTAATCGAACCTATAGAGCCTATTGCATCAGATGGACAACATTTTGTCTTAGTAGCAATTGATTATTCCACCAAATGGGTCAAAGCCTCTACATAAAAGGTTGTCATGAAGAAAGTAGTGGCAGATTTCGTTCGAAACTTGGGATAACTGAGTCAATTATCACTGACAACGCAAACCAATCACAATAGTGATCTCATGAGGGAAATTTGTGAGAAGTTTAGAATTATCCACTGTAACTCTACAACCTATAGACCACAATTGAATGGACCAGTCGAAGCAGACAACAAAAACATCAAGAGGATTCTACAAAA
Organism: Nicotiana attenuata; assembly: GCF_001879085.1. Classification (NCBI taxonomy): domain Eukaryota; kingdom Viridiplantae; phylum Streptophyta; class Magnoliopsida; order Solanales; family Solanaceae; genus Nicotiana; species Nicotiana attenuata. The sequence continues at coordinate 1,255,266 of NW_017670241.1, forward strand.
AATAGTGGACAGTCATAGACAATGGCACGAGAAATTATCCTTCGCCTTACTAGGTTATCGGACCACCATAAAGACATCCACTAGGGAAATGCCATACATGTTGGTCTATAGAACTGAAGTTGTGATACCCGCAAAGGTCGAGATACCGTCCTTGAGAGTCATTCAGTAGGCTAAGTTGGATGACGCAAAATGGATACGGGTCAGGCATGAGCAACTCATGCTCATTGATGAGAAGAGAATGGATGCAGTGTGCCGTGGTCAGCTATATCAAAATAGGATGTCCAATGCATTCTACAAAAGGGTAAAGCCCTGCCAATTTACACACCAGGGCTTGGTTTTGAAGTAAATATTCCCTCATTAAGAAGAAGCTAATGGATTTGCGCCAAAGGGGCCTTACATGGTCCATCGAGTATTGTCGGGAGGAGATCTAATCTTAGTAGTGATTGAATGAAAAGTCAGCACCCAAAAATTAAATTTTAAGAATCATTAGTAGAAATAAAAAAATGATTCTGTTGATAATGAAGCCTATCAACTCAGATGCAATCAAGAGCTACTACATTTGAGGACAGTAATGATAGGTTTTTGATGTAACAGAACTATGACAACCTGACTTCCCGCGAAGGGATATGTAGGAAAACCATGTAGGGTCTAGTCTCTCTCCTATCACGACCCAATTTCTCCTATAAGATGTGATAGCGCCCAACATTGTCGCGAGGCAAGCCAGCGGCGACTAACCATGTGATTTCTCTTATTAATAAATTTCCAAGAAAGTAAATCCCATTTATTTAGAAATTTGGAAATAGAAAATTTAATAAAATGAAACAAGGCCACTAGGTGAGCAAATGTAGTGACATAAATACTCCAAAATCATAAATTCTACTGGAGAGTGGGCCAAGACCTGGTGTCACAAGTGTATGAGTAACTAGTAGAATATACAAAACTCTAACTACTATCAAAAATAAAGTAGATAAAATAGAAATACAAAATGAGAGACTCTAGGTGCTACAGAACGGCTTAGGTATGACTGCCAGATGCACCTGCCTCAGATCCTGCACGATTAGTGCAGAAGTGTAGCCTGAGTACGCAAACGACAAGTACCCAGTAAGTATCTAGTCTAACCCCGAAGAAGTAGCAACGAGGGGTCGACATCGAAACTCTCTAAGGCTAAAAATATATATATAGAAATTCTAAATGAGCATCAGTTAAGTAAATAATAAGTGTGATTCAATAACTAGCAGTGAATAAATAATCCTTTCGCAAATAGTAGATTCCAAGTCAATTTCTGTCATCAATAATTATAACCTCACAAGCCACAAAATAATATCAAGTTTAATTACGCTCCGAGTATTATTAAGCAAGATTTATGTTGTGGTGGTACGACCCAATCCACAATAATATGTACACTGCCGAGGGTCGTGCGGCACGAACCATAGATGTACCTATTCTACTGTCGTGGCGTTCGGCCCGCTCCCTAAGAAGAGAAGATAATTTATGAAAATCCGATTTAAAAGTTTGTCGATGCCCCCTTTTTCTCGCGAAATCGAGTTTACGACATTTGGGCAGACAACTCTTTTCCTTTTGGGAATTGGGTGTGAGATTTAGAAGAGTCGCCACCTAATGAATAAGTGCATTAGGACACTAAGAAGGAAATAAAAAGAAGAAGAACCAGAGAATGGGTAAGGGCTTGAAATTATCTCGAGGGAAGGTGTTAGGCACCCCCCAAGATCCACTAGTGTGGTTCCCGGCCATGCTATGACTGTGACTTTAAATATAAACAATAAATAAACATACAAGACAATTCTCACATAACGATTGCAAGTAGGGGAAGTATAAAAGTTAAACAAACGAGCTGATATTTGGGACTAGACGATTTCATAATTTATTTAAAGAATATACAAGTGCAGAAAAATGGGCGTCGAATAATTGATACAAATAATCAAACAAAGGAATGAAATAGGGCGGAAATTTGGGAGTGAAAAACAGTACTGGAAATTTAAAGAAATTTTAAATGTTTAAAGCAAAGGACGAGGTTTAAAATAACTGAAAACTGACAGTTTTAAAAATTCTGAAAGAAAGAAGTAAACACATAAAGAGGGAGGGGGTCCTAGGCTTATAAATAACATGGATCACCCACGCAACACCTGGTAACCAATTATACACGTGGTGTTATTGGGTGATCATCATATCCATGTCTACCTTTACCCACCCTGTTAAGGTACTAAAACGCGGAATGGTCTCGTTACTTATTGCATGCTACTACCCGCCCCAATCTTATCAGTCCCGAGGCAGTTGGGACTACTAATCCTAGAGGGATGGGATATTGGCATTCGAAGTTTAAAAGGACAAAATCTAGTGTGACAAACAAAACACATAAGAGCAGTTAAGGGGTAAACACATAGCAGTCAAGGCTCAAATAGGCCTCCTCATTCAAAGCAAAAATTGTTTAGCATGACTTACAAGTACTGGTTAGGTCTTTAATTAAACTTACGTAAAGGGTTGGCTGATTTATTACATATTTTCAGATAAGAAGTCCGAATTAGGCCTGCCTGCTGGTTGTAATTATTAAAGACTGGTATAATTAATTGATTATCTAATGGTTTGCCTAGGTGAAACCTATAGGCATGATGTCTAACAAGGTCAAGCGTACTGATTATAAGGAAGATTACTGACTTTAGAAATAAACCAATTCTGCTGATATTAACAACATTATTACTGATTTTAGACTTGCGGATGAATCAGATTTAAACGATTGCTCCTATAGGCATGAATTCTAAGCGTTACTAATTTTAAAACGGTTATGTAAGTGCATGAATCATATAAGCATGGTATCTAGGATGCAATTGATTATTCCTTAACCTATGGATTGTTTGCCTAATGTTATATCCATATGCAGAAGTGCAGAAAATTATAGGCATGGCTTCTATATGATGAAATACATAAATTATAGGCATGATTTTTATATGCAATATTGAAACAAACTATTGGCAGGATCTCTATATGGCAAAATCAATAGGCAGGATCTCTATATGCAGTAATGAAATGGCTTATAGGCAGGATTTCTATATGCAGATACATAGACGAAAAATGTTGTGATTGCAGAAATAAAGACCTAAAACATGATATCTACCCCTATATGCATAACATGAGAGACCCTCCCCCATTTTACTATACACCCCATAAGTATTACAAGATTATTACAACTTGAATGAATCCAGAAAAGTAAATAAAAATTACATCAGAAATTAAAATTATAACCAAGGATAGCCTAATTCAAACTCCTCGTCTGAAACATGAAATAAACCAACTTCCAAAGATCAGATTTCCAAAGCCTTTCTCATCCTTTGGGTGTATCAAAGTTCCAAGGAGCTTCATGAACTCCAGGCAGTGCTTACACCCAGTTATGTTTGCAGGATCAGATTATAGTGCAGTGTGGAATGGTCAACCCTCAAATGTCCAAGTTCAGAGGGAACTCAAGGTCCCCAAGGCAAGGCTCATAGGAAGGGGCAGAACTTAGAGTCTTAGCATAAGTGTAAGTGCAATAGAGGGGGAATTAGGGAAAGCCATGACAAACTAGTGGTCATGCGCTGCAATTAGGATGCTGGCACACCCCTGACCAGCCTGTATGCTTGAATTTGGGAGTAAGGACCTATTGAAGGTTAGGTTCAGACCTGGGCAGTAATTTAGATACTGCCAGGCCATGAACTTTAACTCAGCACATAAAAGGGAATGGGGGTATTGGGGATTTATATCAAGTAGTAAACGTAAAAGGAAGTAATATACAGAACATGAGCAGCAAGGTAGACATGAATAGAGCAACTGTAAAGTAAACACATAAAGGAAAGAGCTGAAATCAAAATTGAGACATACTAGTTTGAGGGAAAACAAATAAGTAAAAACAGCAGTCTTGAAAAGCCAAGTTGCAAGCAAAGCAGTACAAAAGTCTCAGCAGAGATTAGAGAGTTTGAAAGAGTATTGTGATTGAAAGTATGTGTGTGAGAGTATGAGTATTGGACTTTAGGATTCAGAAGTTCAAAGTTCTAAAGTTGTAAAGTTTTAATAGCTTAAAAGCCTTTTTTTTCTTTTTCAGTGCAGAAGGGTCGAGCCCCTTTTATAGTGCAGAAAATAAGCAAGAAAAAGGTAAGGAAATAACATTGTAATCAGTCTCCCTTTAGATAAGGGATTCTGATTTCAAACGGGTAAAAACGATTAAGGAAAGGGGTTTGAAAAATATTTTCCTTGCAGTATAATAAAGGGTAAGCACATAAAAGCTCTTTAAGGCAACAAACTAAAAATACACGGTTTGTAAAAAAAAAAGGAAAGGGAATCAACCAGTAAAATCAAAATTTCAGACTTTTACTTGAATGAATCAAGTCAGAAAAGGACTAAAGAAAGGTTCAAGTAGGGAAAATCAGTAACAATCAAGTGAACACAATTAAAGGAATTCAGAATTAATTAGTAGTTGGCAAAACATTTTTTTGAAAGAAGAGTTCTCATATATAAAATACACAAATATGTAAATCAAGAAAGGACTATCAAGTTATTTAGAAGAGAGTTTAATCAAAGAAAAGTTCAGAATCATAAGCAAAGAGATACAGGTTCAATTTGCAGACTCATAGTGGGTTTAAGAGTCCAGGGTCCCAAAGTGGAACCCTAACTCAAACACAAAATCAAAATCGTCAAGGGAAACCCCCAAATCCTATGGTTTCACAATTAAGTCAGACATGGAGGTGAGAAAGCAAGCCATTTGTTTCAGAACCTCAGCAAAACAGATATGATAGCATGCTTGAACGACAAAGGAAGAAAAATCATGAAGAACATATTTGAGAAAACTCAGAACCTAAACAAGTTCAGAAGGGGGAGATAATACAAACTTGAACATAAGTAGATGAAGCATGTAAGAACATGAACAGAGTCCAGTAAACAAAATCAAATAACTTAATGGTAGACACATATAGTAAAAGAGTAAAGAAAACATAGCAAAGATTAACAAGAGTAACATGTATAGTAGAAAAGAAAAGGTAAAAGACAGTACATGCGTAAAATAAAAGAAATCACACGAGCAGGGTATAGACAAACACACATAAAGAAAAGAAGAAGAAAAATCAGAAAGATTTTTTCCAGAAATCCTTTCAGAAACCCTAAAATCGGAGAGAAGCGATTTGACAAAACTTTTGGGGAAAACACTTTAGATGGCATGAAAAGCATAGATACAGAATAGATCTAACCAAATAATGGTGAAAGAACCTCGAATAGCTTAGGTTTTCGAAGAAACCCTAGAAATGAGAAAGGCTTGGAAACAGGTCCGATCTTGAGTTGGAGAGGTCAAGAATCAGGTTCCTAAGCCTTGAATCTGCCGGAGCATGGCCGGAGAAGCCATGGAATCAAAGATCTGAGATGATCGGAGGGAGAACCATCAAAGTCAGCCTTCCAGACTTTGAACATTCAAGGTCTAATGGTTGAGAGGGTGGGTAGATCTATTCATGGCCCCGGAAGCCATGGATTCCGGTGAAAAATATGGTGAAGGAAGGTGGGAGGAGGCTAGGGTTCCGAAGAACTGATGAGAGGATTTGAGAGTGTTTTGGGATTCCAGGGTGGCGGGTCAGGTGAGAATGAGGGGGATTAGGGTAGGTCATTTAGTTTAATTATGGAAGGGTGAGTTTTGGCCGTTGATCTTGAGTGATCAACGGTCCAGATTTAGACGGGTAGGTGGGGAACGGGTTGGGTCGTTTGGAATTGGGTCGTGGGTTGGTCCGGACTGAAATTGGGCTGATTAATTGGGCAAAATTGGGTCAATTTAGGGGCCAAAATTAAAATAAAATGGGGTTAAATATTAAATAGCCAATTTTCCCTTTTATTTATAATAAATAGTAAAGATGATTTTAAAAGTAAATTAAAAATACTGGAACAATTAATAGTGTATAAATATTAATTGCTATTAATCTTAAAGTAGGCTACAATTGCAATAATATGCAATTTAGTCTTTTAAATACCAAATAATTTGTAAAAAATATACAGAAAATCACCTTAGCTATATTTTAGTGTAAACATGAGAATAAAATAGGTCATTCACCAAAATGATAAACTTTGGGAATAATTACTGATTTTTGTATTGCTAAAATGGACAATAAGTTGATTTAAAAAATCTTAAAAAATTAGGAAAAATACCAGAACACTTAGGTATTCTTATATATGCATATATATGCTATTTTGAGAGTACTTTGTATATAAAAAATTACATAGGGAAAAATTGGATATCAACGAAGTTATTACAAGACTAATAAACAAAGAGGCACAATTTCTATTAACGGTCAAGTAACCTGCCAACACCAAAGTAAGGGAATTTTACAATTTCTCTATAAAGTTCCAATGTAGTCTAAACACATTAATTAACAAGTAAGGTGCAAACATTACAAGTACTTCATGATTTGTGTCCTAAAATACCGAGACATAAGCATATTTAGTAGTTACCCACGGGCTCTCGTCACCTCGTGCGTACGTAGCCCCACCAATTAGAAGCAAATAGTAATTTAAATCACCTATGGGGCAAATTCCCTCTTACAAGGTTAGTTAAGAGACTTACCTTGTCTCAAAGCTGGCTTTCCGGCCTCAAATTCACTCTAAAGCCTCAACTAGGTGCCGAACAATCCAAAACTAGTCAAATATTGTGTAAATTAATCAATACATGTTCAAAAGTTCATACTCTAACTATTATTGTGATTACACAAAACCAATTGAAAGATTCCTAAAAGTTCATCCCCGGTCCCACGTGCACGGATTCCTGAAATTTTTGAAGATAAATGTTACACATAACCTCATGAACTCAAATATATAATTTTATTCAATTCCGTAATCATTTTGGTAGTCAAATCCCATTTTTATCAAAATCTAGGTTTTTCAACTAAACCCATAATTTTCACAATTTTACATGTTAAAATCTACGCATAATCTATGTATTAAACTAACATTAGGTAGAAATTACTTACCTTCAAAACCAAGGTGAAAACTTCCTCTCCAAAAGCTCCAAAATCGGCCAAGGGAATGTAAAGTGAGAGAAAATGGCCTATGTCCTATTTTTAACTCAAGTCACTGTCCAGGTATGCCTTCTTCGTGATCGCGGAAGAGGCCTCACAATCATGAAGACAAACAGCCAAGACCCAGAAATTTTGCCCATCGCGAACGCTATAGTAGCCCCGCGAACGCAGAGGCATGCTTGGCCTACAATACGCGAACGCGAGGGCTTCTTCGCGAATGCGAAAAGTAATCAGCGCCCCCAGCTCAGCCTCCTCTGTGCAAACACGACCCATGTCACGTTAACGCGTAGCATAAATTCCAGCCCCCCATATTTTCCTTCTTCACGAATGCGGCCCCTCCTTCACAAACGCGAAGAAGGAAACTAGAACCAGCAGTTGACAGATTTTGAACTTAGCTCCTGGTGGTCCGAAACTCATCCGAGCCACCACGACCCCGTCCAACTACACGACAAGTCGATAAAAATAATATGGACCTGATCAAACTCTCGGAACACGTAAAACAACAACAAAATTACGAATCGCACCCCAAAACCAAATTGAATCAAATTATGAATGAACTTCAAGTTTCCAATTTGCTCCGAACGCGCCGAATCATACTTAGACTGCCCAGAATGACACCAAATTTTGTGTGCAAATCTTAAATAACCATACGGAACTATCCCAAGGTCGGAATCCCAAACGGACCTCGATAACACCAAGACATACTAAAGACCTTGAATTTAAGGTGCCAACTATCAATATTAAGCACCGAAATGCTTCGGGTCATCCAAAACCTGATCCAAACATACGCCCAAGTCCAAAATCATCATACAAACCTATTGGGACCGTCGAATCCCGATTCTGAGGTCATTTACTCAAAATGTTGACTTAAGTCAAACTTAGCCCTTTCAGCTAACATAAATGAATCAGGTGCTCCGATTTGAACCCGAACCCTTCCAAATCCCGAACTAACCATCCCCGCAAGTCATAAAGCAGTTAAAACACATATGGGGAGACTTATTTAGGGGAACGAGAATATAGAAAGAAAAACGACCGCTAGGGTAGTTACATTCTCCACCTCCTAGACAAACATTGGTCCTCGAACGAGTCTAGTATCATACCTGGAGTGCTGAATAAGTGTGGGTATCAGCTATGCATGTCCTCCTCGGCCTCCAAAGTCGCCTCCTCAACTTGTTGGCCCCTCACTGAACTTTTACCGCATAAATCTTCTAAGATTTCAATTGAAGAACCTGCCTGTCAACAATGGCAACTGGCTCCTCCTCATAACACAGGCTCCCATCTAGCTGATCTGTGCTGAAGTCTAACACATGCGACCTGTCGTTATGATACTCCGAAGCATAGACACATGGAAAAATGGATGAACTCCCGATAGATTGGGAGGCAAAGCAAGCTCATAAGAAACCTCCCAACTTGCTCCAACACCTCAAATGGGCCTATGAACCTTGGGCACAACTTGCCCTTCTTCCCGAACCTCATGATCCCCTTCATCGGCTAGACCTTCAAGAGGACTTTCTTGCCCACCATAAATGATAAATCACACACCTTCTGATCCACGTATCTCTTCTGTTTAGACTGTGCTGTGCGAAGTTGATCCTGGATCAACTTTACCTTTTCGAAGGCATCCTTCACTAAATTAGTACCGTATAACTTAGCCTCGCCAGACTCAAACCATCCGATGGGCGAACGACATCACCAACCATATAAAGTCTGAAATAGAGCCGTCTCAATGATGGACTGGTAACTGCTGTTGTAAGCAATCTCGGCCAAAGGCAAGAATCGATCCCACTGCCCTCCGAAGTCAATCACACATGCTCTAAGTATATCGTACAAGATCTGAACTATCCGCTCTAACTGCCCGTCGGTCTGTAGATGAAGGGTTGTGTGGAGCTCTACCTAGGTCCCCAACTCACTCTGTACTGCTCTCCAAAAATGCAAATTAAACTCAGGGCCTCTATCTAAAATGATGGAAATAGGCACGCCATGCAACCAAACAATTTCCTGAATGTAAATTTGGGCCACCCTCTCTAAAGAAGACGTAGTCACCGCCTAAATGAAGTGTGCCGACTTGGTCAACTTGTCGACAACGACTCAAACTGCATCAATCTTCCGCAAGGTTCACGACAAGGAAACTATGAAATCCATAGTTATGCGCACCCATTTCCACTTAGGTATAGTCATTTACTAGAGTAGGTCAACTGGACTCTGATGCTCATACTTAACCTGCTGGCAATTTAGGCACCTCACTACATACTCAACTATGTCCTTCTTCATCCGCCGCCACCAGTAATGTTGCCTCAGGCCGTTATACATCTTTGCAGTACCTGGAAGAATAAAATACCGAGAACTGTGTGCCTCCTCTAGATTCCTTTCGCTTAATCCATCAACATTAGGGACACATAGTCGACCCTGGAGTCGCAGAACACCATCCTCATCGATAACCACTTTGGCACCACCCTATAGCACCATCTCTCTAAGAAACAACAAGTACGGATCATCAAACTGACGAGCTTTGATCTGCTCCAACAATAAAGGCTAGGCAACGACGCACGCAAGAACTCGGCTGGGCTCTAAAATATCCAACCCCACAAGTCTGTTACCCAAGGACTGAATGTCCAAAGCTAGTGGCCTCTCCTTTGCTAAAATGAATGCCAAACTACCCATACTCTTCGCCTTTCTGCTCAAGGCATTCGCAACTACATTCGTCTTGCTTGGTTGATAAAGGATGGTAATATCATAGTCCATTAGTAACTCAAGCCACTTGAGCTACCTCAAATTGATATCCCTTTGCTTGAATAAATACTGCATGCTGCGATGATCAGTGTAAACATCACAGGACACCCCATAAAGATACTGCCTAGAGTTCTTAAGAGCATGAACAATCGCGGCCGACTCCAAATCATGTACAAAGTAATTCTTCTCATGGGGCTTCAGCTGATATAAACCATATGCAATAACTCACCCCTCCTACATCAACACACAACCCAAACCAATGTGTGAAGCGTTGCAATAAACATTATACATCCCTGAACTGAAAGGCAACACTAACACCGGTGCTAAAGTCAATGCGGTCTTGAGATTTTGAAAGCCCACCTTACAATTGTCGGACCATCGGAACGGAGCATCCTTCTGGGTCAATCTAGACAAGAGTGCTGCAATAGATGAGAAGCCCATCCCAAACCAGCGATAATAACCTACTAACCCCAAGAAGCTCTTGATCTCAGTCGCCGTAGTAGGATGCGACCAACTTTGAACGACCTCGATCATCTTGGGATCTACCTTAATACCCTCGCATGATACAACATGCCCCAAGAATGCTATAGAATCTAGCCAAAAATTCACACTTGGAGAACTTGGCATATAGCTTCTGTCCCTGCGAGGTCTGAAGCACCACTCTCAAACGATGCTCGTGCTTCTCCATGCTACGCGAGTATATCAAAATGTCATCAATGAAGACAATGACAAACGATTCAATATATCTCCCGAGCAACCGGTTCATCAAATCTATAAACGCCGCTGGGGCATTAGTCAAACCAAAGGACATCACTAGGAACTCATAACGACCATATCTAGCCCGGAAAGCCATCTTCGGAACATCAGAATCCCGAATCTTCAACTGATAGTACCTGATCTCAAGTCGATCTTAGAGAACATCTTGGCACCCTACAACTGGTTGATCAAATCATCAATATGCGGCTACAGGTACTTGTTCTAAATGGTACATTTGTTCAACTGGAAGTAATCAATGAACATCCACATAGCCCAATGTTTCTTCGTCACAAATAACACTGGTGCACCTCAAGGTGATACACTCCATCTGACTAACCCCTTTGCTATCAACTCCTCAAGATATTCCTTCAATTTATTCAACTTTTTTGGATCCATGCCGTATGATAGGATAAAGATGTGGAGCCAAATCAATACAGAAATTGATATTATGATCTGGTGGCATGCTTGAAAGATTAGAAGGAAACACATCGGAGAACTCCTGGACCACAGGCACTAAATCAATTGCTGGAGTCCCTTTAGTAGTATCCCGAACATAAGCCAGGTAAGACAAACAACCCTTCTCGATCATGTGTCGCTCTTTCGGAAAAAAGATAACCCGGCTAGATGCACTAACGGATGACCCCTTCTACTCCAATCTACGCAACTCTAGCATCACCAAGGTAATAGTCTTGGCATGGTAATCAAGGATGGTGTGGTGTGGAGATAAGCAGTCCATGCCCAGGATGATCTTAAAGTCGATCATGTCGAGCAACAGAAGATCTGCTCTAGTCTCATAACCACAGTAAGTAACAATGCAGGACCGATAGATCCGATCCACAATAATATAATTGCCCATAAGAGTGCACACATAAACAAGAGTATCCAAGGACTTACTAGGAACACCAAAGAAATGAACAAACAAAGATGATCCATATGAATACTTAGACCCTAGATCAAATAATACCGAAGCATCCTTACCGCATAGAGAAATAATACTTGTGATCACGGCATCAGAGGCCACTGCATCTGGCCTGACTAGGAAAGCATAGAACCTAGCTAGATCGCCGACTGGCTGGACTCCACCTGACTGGCTTGTACCTGGCTAGCCTCAACATCTCTGGCCTCCACCTCTAGGATGGCCCCTATCCACCTGCCCTCCGCCTCTAGGCGGTCGGACGGCTGGTGTTGTAATCATGGGCTGATGACCCTGCTGCACTGCCTTGCCCCGAAGCCTGGGATAGAACCACCGCACATGACTAAGATCCCGACACTCGAAACAACCTCTTGGTACGGTGGACTACTGACCTGAAGTCTAACCCCGATGGCCTGAATACCCACTAGAGGAACCCTAAATAGCTGGTGGGCGGTAGGAACATTTTGGCACATCACTGAAATAAGATCGCACTAGAGTACCCCGAGGAGGCGGCGCTGTTGGATATGTGTGCCTGCTAGACTGACCCCTCACAAACTGACCTCTGCCCACAGCCAGGGCACCTCTGAACTCTCCAAAATATCGAAACCACTTTTCCCTTGTTTCCTGCTCTCGGCTACACTGACATACACCCTCGATCCTTTGAGCTATCTCCACAACTAGCTCGTAAGAAGTCCCCATCTCAACCTCTCGGGCCAATGTGGCCTGAATACTAGTGTGCAAACCTACAACAAACCTCCGCACCCTCTCTACATCGGTAGGAAGTATCATAAGTGCATGGCGAGACAACTCAGAGAATCTTGCCTCATAGTCAGTCACCGACATCTGACCCTGCTGGAACTGCTCGAACTGAAAATGCAACTCTTCCCTGTGAGAGGGTGGAATATACCTATCTATAAAATACGGGTTAACCGGTCCCAAGTCATGGGAGGAGAATCTTCTGGTCTGCTAGGGAGATATAAATGCCACCACCTACGGGCCTTACCCTCTAGCTGGAAGGTGGTAAAGTCCACCCCTTGGGACTCCAATATCCTCATGTTGTGCAGTCTGTCCCTACACCGATTAATAAAGTCCTGGCGGTCCTCATATCGCTCACCCCTGAAGACAGAAGGATGAAGCCTGGACCATCAGTCCAATAACTTCTATAGCTCGTCAGTCGCATATGGTATGGGCTTGGGTATAGTTGCTGTAACTGGCTGAACTCTATCCACGGGTAGTGCGCCCGGGGTCTCATATACGATAACTGAATAACCTAGAGCTTTAGTGGTAGGGGTCTATGCTCCCCCTCCCACCTGAGATGTGGCTCGGTCCACTGGAAATAACCCAGCCTGAGTCATAGTATCCATGAATCACAGCATACGGCCTTGCTCCTCAATAATAGTATCCTCTACTAGATCCGTTGGTGGCATAGCTGGAGAAACTCCGGGATGTCATTGTCCTCTACCACAGGATGGAGCCCTCCCTCGGCCTCTAGAACAGGGGGAGCAGGCCCTCTATGATCGGCTATATCCGCCACGCGCGTTCTCACCATCTGTGAGAGAATAAAAGAAATATACTTAGTACAACATCAACTACACGATAGGAGATGAAGAAAGAGTGGTTTCATAACATCCTATGGCCTCTCGAAGATAAGTATGGATGTCTCCGCACCGATCCACAAGACTCTATTAGGCCTGCACATAAGTACGGACGTCTATGAACTGATCTGCAAGACTCTATTAGGCCTGCTCAAAACTTGTGAGACCTACGTGATCCAAGTGCTCTGATACCATGTTATCACGACCCAATTTCTCCTATAGGCCGAGATGGCGCCCAACGTTGCCACTAGGCAAGCCAATGGTGACTAACCATATGATGTCGCTTATTAATAAATTTCCAAGAAAGTAAATCCCATTTATTTAGAAATTAGGAAATAGAAAATTTACTAAAATGAAACGAGGCCATTAAGTGGGCAAATGTAGTGACATAAATACTCCAAAATCATAAAGTCTGCTAGTGAGTGTGGCAAGACCTGGTGTCATAAGTGTATGAGCAACTAGTAGAATATACAAAACTCTAACTACTTTTTGAAATAAAGTCGACAGAATACAAATACAAAATGAGAGACTCTAGGTGCTACTGAACGGCTCAGGAAACAACTCACCACTAAGCCTCGGGATATCAGGGGTTTGCGCCAGTAAGACTGCCAGATGCACCTACCTCAGATACTGCACGATTAGTGCAGAAGTGTAGCGTGAGCACGTAAACGACATGTATCTAGTAAGTATCTAGTCTAACCTCGAAGAATTAAGGACGAGGGGTTGACATCGACACTTACTATGGGCTAACAATATAAATAGAGAAATTCTAAATGAGCATCGGTTATGTAAATAATAATACTGATTCAATAACAAGCAGTGAATATATAATCCTTCCGCAAATAGTAGATTCCAAGTCGATTTCTGTCAATAATTTTTATAATCTTACAAGCCACAAAATAATATCAAGTCTAATTAGGCTCCGTGTATTATTAAACACGATTTATGTTAAGGTGGTACGACCCAATCTAGAATAATATGTACACTACCGAGGGTTGTGCAGCACAAACTATAGATGCATCTATTCTACTACCGAGGCATTCGGCCCGCTCCACAGCAAGAGAGGATAATTTATGAACATCAAATTTAAAAGTTATAACAAGACTATTACACAAAGAGGCACAATTTCTATTAACGGTTAAGTAACCCGCCAAAACTCAAGTAAGGGAAATTCGGTATTTTACAATTTCCTTATCAAGTTCCAATGTAGTCTAAACACTTTAATTAACAAGTAAGGTGCAAACATTACAAGTATTTTATGATTTGTGTCTTAAACTACCCGGATATAAGCATATTTAGTAGCTGCGCACGGGAACTCGTTACCTCGTGCGTACGTAGTCCCTACAATTAGAAGCAAATAGTAATTTAAATCACCTATGGGGCAAATTCCCTCTTACAAGGTTAGGCAAGAGACTTGCATTGTCTCAAAGCTCGCTTTCCAACCTCAAATTCACTCTAAAGCCTCAACTCGGTGCCGAACAATCCGAAACTGGTCAAATATTGTGTAAATTAATCAATACATGTTGAAAAGTTCATATTCTAACTATTATAGTGATTAACCATCCCCAATTGAAAGATTCCTAAAAATTTATCCCCGGGCCCACGTGTCCAAATTTCCGAAATATTAGAAGATAAATGTTACCCATAACCTCACGAACTCAATTCCATAATTATTTTAATGGTTAAATCCCATTTTTATCAAAATCTAGGTTTTTCAACTAAACCCATAATTTTCACAATTTTTACGTGCTAAAATCTACCCATAATGTAGGTATTAAACTAACATTGGGTAGAATTCACTTGCCTCCAAAATCTAGGTGAAAGCACCCTCTCCATATGCTCCAAAACCGGCCAAGGGAATGAGAAATAAGAGAAAATGGCCTAAGTCCCGTTATTAAATCAAATCAATGCGCAGGTATGCCTTCTACGCGATCGCAGAATAGGACTCGCGATCGCGAAGCCAAACAGCCTAGGCCCAGAAATTTTGCCCATCGCAAATGTGAAAGTAACCTCGTGATTGCGGAGCTTGCTTGGCTTACCCTACGCGAACGCGAGGGATTATTCGCGAATACGAAGAGTAATCAGCGCCCCCCTCCCCCCGCTCAGCCTACTCTATACGAACGCGGTCCAGGTCATGCAAACATGTATCACAAATTCCAGCCCCCATATTATCCTTCTTCGCGAACGCGGCCCCTCCCTCGCGGACGCGAAGAAGGAAACCAGAACCAACAGTTGGCAGATTTTGAACATAACTCCGGGTGGTCTGAAACTTACCTGAGCCACCCGGGACCCTGTTCAACTGCTCTAACCAGTCTATAAACATAATACAGACCTGCTTTAACTCTTGGAACACGTAAAATAACAACGAAACTATGAATCGCATCCCACACCAAATTGAATCAGATTATGAACCTCAAGTTTCCAATTTGCTCCGAACGCGCCGAATCATACTTAGACTACTCGGAATGACACCAAAATTGACGTGCAAGTCTTAAATCACCATACGGAACTATTCCAAGGCTTGAAATACCAAACGGACCTCGATAAGACCAAAACATACTCCAAACAAAATTTAATGAATTTTAAAACCTTCAAGCTGCCAAGTATCAATATTAAGCGCCGAAATGATCCCGGGTTATCAAAAACCCGATCTGAACATACGCCCAAGTCCAAAATAATCATACGAACCTATTGGGACCGTCAAATCTTGGTTGCAACATTGTTCACTTAAAACGTTGACTCAAGTCAAACTTAGCCCTTTTAGCCAACATTAAAGGACCAAGTGTTCTGATTTCAACCCAAACCCTTCCAGATCCCCACTAACCATCCCTGCAAGTCATAAAACAGTTAAAGCACATATGGGAAGTCTTATTTACGGGAATAGGAATCTAGAAAGCAAAACAACCGGTCGGGTCGTTACATCTCCCCACTCTTCTTTGGTAATAGGTGTTGATACCCAATTGTTTCCTATATATTTTCAATATGCAAAAATACTTTCAAAATAGAATATATATGCAGATATAAGCATGTCCAAGCATTTTTATTATTTTTTCCATAATTTTTATGGGTTTTTAAATTGATTTATTTCCCTTTTTCATCCACAAAATCCCCAATAATTATTTTCAAAATAATTATTTTGGTAATTCATATATTGTATTTTTATATTTATGCCAAAATATGGCTAAGGTAATTTTTACAATTTTATTTAGTATTTTCAAAGCCAAATTGCATATAATTGCAATATTAGCCCTTTCAAGGTTTAATTAGGTTTTACATTTATAAAATGGTGTCCGATATTTTTAAATTGTTAATTATATGTTATAATTCATTTTAGCTTTTTTAAATTAATCTTCAGAAGCGATTTATTATTTCTTATAATTTAAAAAGGGGAAAATTGGCTATTTAAATAACAACCCATTTGTATTTCAATTTTAGCCTAAATTGAACTCCAATTCCCCAGCCCAATTTTAATTTAAACCTGACCCTTACCGAATTAAATCCAACCCAAACCCGGATCACCACATACCCCTTTTAATCTAGGCCGTCGATCATTCAGATCAACGGCCACCATTGCCCCTTACCATTTTTAACCCCCAAACGACCCCTTACCCTAAATCATTTCTCACCACCCGCCACCCCTGAATCACTTCCTCTCAAACTCTCTCTGCAACATCATCTAAACCCTAGCCGCCGCCACCCAAATCTACCCTAATTCCCTTCAATCCCCACCTAATCCATGGACTCCCATGGCGGTTTGAGGCGTGTACTCGTCTGCTATGTCTATTGGTTACCTATTTTCGTGATTCCATGGACAGATCTCAAAGAGATCTGGTCCAGTCCATGCTCAACCTCTATCTCTGGTCTTTTTCCGGCCACCCATGACCGTTCAAGTCGAATCCATGGCTTTTTCGGCTAGATCGGTAACCTTTCGAAGTCTTTCTCACTTTTCTGGGTTCTCTGAAACCCTAGCATTAAGAGCTTTCCAATTTTTTCTTTCAGATCTGTCTTAGATCTATGCATGTTATGAACTTCTTAGTGTTTTCTCAAAGGTTCTTCGATTTTTTTCAAAATAACTCTTCATTTAAAATTAGGGTTTCCTAAACTTTTCTCCGATTTTCAGTGTGTTTTATGATTTTACTATGTTTAAGCAGTTTGTCCATGTTTTCTGCTACCTAGTTCATCATGTTGAAAACCCTAAGTGTTTTTGTTCTATCTGGGTTTCTGAAACTCTCTCTTTGTTTATTTTATACGCATGTTTGGTTCGATTAAGTTCTTTGTGTTTGAATCTTTTTTTTCTTGTTTGACTTATCCGATCCTGAGTTCCTACCTTTTCAACTCAGCTCTGTCAAAACCCTAATTCCTTACAAATGTTTTCTTCACTTATTACTATGAGTTTGAAGACTTTTGTTGTTTATGTGTGTTGATCTCCTTTACCTGTTACTATGGTTTCTTCACTTCTGATTCTATGTGACCACTTGACTTTGTTGACTACTGTGCTGCGAATAGGTTTCTTTTACTACTGAATCATAGCCTACTCCTGCTACTACTATATGTTTGTGTTGCTTTTTTTGTCAATATGTTTGACCCTGCATGTCTAATACGCTTGTTCATTCCTTGCTATTTATATGTTGAAGTGCAGAATCGTGACCACTTCTTGATTTATCTTGCTTTCTTTAAGTGACGGTTTAATTGCAAGGTTTTCTTATAAACCCCAAATTTTACTCATTTGTTTAAATTGATTGATTCCCTTCCTTTAATTACTGTGATGTTTTACCTTGAATCCTTTCCCAAAATTAAGTATATTTTGTACTTAGACTCAATTATTTACCTTATACTTTTACTACCCCCTTATATGGCAAGAAGCAATCTGTCTAAAACTGATTTCTTTCCTTAATTAACCCTGTTAGTATCCGATTGAGTAGTAATCCATTTATTAAAGGGAAGTACTTGTGTTGATTGATTCTGATTGTGATTATTTCCATGTCTGTGATTAAACCTTACTTGTTAGCTTATTCTCTACTCGTTTTTAAAGCTATAAATACCCCAATGTTTTCATTAGAAAGAGACGAACAATTGAGTTCAGAATACACACTTACACACTCAAAACTCTTTCTTTCTCTATTACTACTTGTGTTGCTGCTTTGTCTAGCTGGCTGAAAGCCAAGGCTAGACTGTGGAATCCAACTTACTTTCCTTTCTGCACTTTGCTTCTTTGACAGGTATGTCCTAGTTTAATTTTAAAGCTCCAACAACAACATGCTGCTTTATTTGTTTCAGCTTCTTTCATTTTAGTCTACTCCCGCTTGGGGTTCAGTTAAGGTGCATTACTAGCATGCAATAATGTCTCCCCCTCCCCTTTACATTAATGCACTCCCCTATGTGTGTTTCAAGGCATGCTCTGTCAGTCATTTATTGTGCACTTGCCATCCCAAGTCTCTATCCCCTCAATGTGCTTATGTTCTTTCTGACTAGCCTGTGATCATGCCAATATCAGCCGTTGTTGTGCATGTCCAACTAGTCCTAAGACCCTTAATGGGGTTATGTGTTTACAGTCAAATGTATGTGTGTCCCAAACCCCTTGACCCCTTTGTATGACTACGGATTCTGTGTGTGATCCCATCTTGGGAGTTTGAGTTTTGTTTACTACCACAACTGCTTTCAATCACCTCTGTTACTATTACTTTCAACCCGGTTTTTAAACAAACTCTTTTCAAACTATGTCCAGCACTCTCACCTACTCTTAGAATCTTGGTTCTACCCCTTTTGTGTGAGCTTTGCCTTGGAACCCTTGAGCTCCCTCTAAACTTGGACACATAAGAGCTGGCCCTTGCACACTGCACTCATTCTGTTTGGTTATGCTAATCTAGGTGTGAGCACTGCCCGGGATTCTTTGAGGTCCTTAGGGAACTCTGACACACCCATATATGAGAAAGGCTTTGGAATAATATTGGCATTGAAGTGAATAATTACATAACTCAGACAGGAAGTCAAGATCAGGCTTCCGATGGTTGTAGCTTCTTCTTTTTTCTTTCATTTCTGCTTATGTAATTCAATCACACGGTTTGTAATATTTTGTAAATATTATGGGGTTGGCTAGTGAAAAGGGATGGGAAATATGCATGCTATCAAAAGGGGTAGAAAGCATGCTGTTAGGTTTACATTCCTAATTGCATAATAGAATCCATGCTTAGGACTCATTTCATGCATTAGAGATCATGTTCCTTAGGATTTACACTTACTGTTTTCAGCATGTCCATTTCAATATCATACCACTTAGCAAATCCTGCGTTAAATGAGTTAATAACCAGTGTTTCTGCAATCATGTTCCTACTGCCATGCACACTTAGAGATCCTATTTTAAGCTAAAATAACACTAACAAGCATGTCATATCTGCATATTAGAGTAATCATGTTCTAAACGTTGTAGTATTCGTGCATATAGAAATCCTGTTTAGGATTCTGCATATACATTTTTCTGCATCTCTGCACGTTAGATATCATGTCTTTAGGATTTTATTTATATTTGCTTAAGACACTTAGGCTAATTATGAACGCATAAAAGGAATACAACAATTTTACTTAGTCTTTGCAATTAACGAGCAACAATTATATGTGCTGGACACCTAGAACAACATGTTTAGGTAATAATAATAATCTCCAACTGCCTTAATAATATTGAATAACTACTAAATCCTGCTCACGCCTAGGCAAGCCTAGGTAATTACTTAAATAAAAGTGGGACTACTTTGGTTAATTATCAACTGCTACAACCAGCAGACAGGCCTGATTCGGACTTCTTTTCTGAGTTATATAATGAATCTGGTTCTGACTCAAACACCCTGCTTTAGGATTTTTAAAATTTAGACCTTAATTGTGTTTAAGTCGTGCTGTTTATATGCATTATTTGCGGAGGTATACATGAGCCTTCTAACTGTTTACATGTCTCCCCTTTAAAAGCAGTCCTATGTGTTTTTGTATGTCACCTTAGCCTTTTTACCTTTAAACCTAAAGGTCAGCCTAAAACCCCCCTCTTATAGGAATAGTAGTCCTAAATACCTCCGGGATTGATAGGAATGGGACGGGTAACAGCGTGCAATAGAGGTCGAGACCAATCATCGCTTTAATACCTTCACGGGGTGGAAAGGGTAGATATGGATATGATGACCGGTGCGCTAATACCACGTGTATCCCCTCTTCTGAGGAGTGCCATACCGAGTATTGCATTGATGTGATCCATATTACAAACAAACCTAGTGTAACGACCCGACCGGTCGTTTTGAGTTTTCACACTTTGTTCGTCAGTTCCCGGGCATGACTTGCCCCGTGTAGCATATTATGACTAATGTAAATCATTGGTTTTGGTTTCAGGTTAATCAGAATGAATTTGGAAGAGCAGTTCTCAGTTTAAAGTTTAAAATTTGAAAGGTTTGACCAATATTTGACTTGCTTGTATACGATCTCGGATCGGAATTTTTATGATATGGTTATCTCCATTAGGTGATTTGGGACTTGGGAGCGTGATCGAAATGCATTTTGGAAGTCCGTGGAAGGTTTAGGCTTGAATTGGCGAAATTGAGATTTCGGCGGTTTCTAGTTGATAGGTGAGATTTTGATATAGAGGTCGAAATGAAATTTCGGAATTTGAAGTAGTTCCGTTATGTCATTTGGGATGTGTGTGCAAAATTTCAGGTTATTCGGACATGGTTTGGTCGGGTTTTTGATCAAAAGCAGAATTTTAAAGTTTTTACAAACTTAGGCTTGAATCCGAGGTGTTTTGGTTGATTTAGTGTTGTTGAAGTGCTTTGATGATTGGAACAAGTTTGAATAAGGTTTTTGGATATGTTGGTGCCTTTGGTTGAGGTCCCGCGGGCCTCGGGTGAGTTTCGGGTGATCAATCGGACCATTTTTGAAGTTAGAAGCTGATGAAGTTTTTGTTGTTGCTGGTGTTTTCGCACCTGCGGTTCGGGGACCGCAGTTGTGGCGCCGCACGTGCGGAAGAGCAGCCGCAGATGCGGCCAATGCGGAGCCCTTCAGGAACCGCAGAAGCGGTGTCGTGGGCGCATCAGGTGCGAGTGTTTTACCGCAGATGCGATTGAAAAGTCGCAGAAGCGGGACCGCAGAAGCGGTAACGGGAACGCAGGTGCGGAAATACCTGGGTCAGAAGTATATAATGTTCCTTCGTGAAATTTTTGCTAAGTTCTCCATTTTTGAAGACGGGAAGCGAGCTAGGGCAGTGAATTCAAGGGAGAATCGAAGAAAAACAGTTGGGGTAAGTTCCCTAAGCCTCATTACACATGTTTATGATCATTTTTCCATTGTTTAATCATGGCATTAGTGGAAATTAAGGAAGAAATTGAGGGATTAGGGCTTGGGATTAAGACACCATTGAGTGGGGATTTGTGGGGCTATTTGAGGTTCGATTTTGATGTTCTTGATATGTATGAACTCGTGAGAGGATGATGATTCCATTGATGTTAATTTTATCGAGTTCCGAGACATGGGCCCGAGGGCCGAGTTTGAGCAATTTCGGGATTTTTGATGTAAATTGGATATTTTCGAGTGGGCTTTGTTCCCTTAACATAATTTAATGGTTATGTATTGATTGTGGCTAGATTTGGAGCATTGGGAGGTTGATTCGTGCAGGCAAAGGCATCGCGGGCTAGAGTTTGGATCGGAACAAGGTGAGTAATTGTTGTAAATGATGTTCTGAGTGTTTGAAACCCCGGATTGCACATTGTAGTGCTATATTGAGGTGAGGCACACGCTTGATGACGAGCGTGGGGTCGTACACCATTGGGGATTGTGAATGGGTCCGCCCCGTACGACTGTTAAGTCGCGTATTTGATTTGAAATCTTATGATATTCCATATTTTAGAGATTTATATTATAATTTGGGTTGTACGCCATGTTTGGGGCCTTGTGCTGACCTGTTGAGACACTTAGGGGCATTTTTACTAATCTTCCTCACTCTATTTGTTTGAAAACATATCCTCAGTCATGTTTTACCTATTTATTGTTTAAATTTGTTTTATCAATTTACTTCTTAAAATGTGAAAACCGTTTGGGCTGAGTTCCCTGTTTTATTGCTGGTCCGAGTGATTGTGAAATTGATGATTGAGGTAGACCGAGGGTCTGATTGTGAGGTTAATGACTGAGAGAGGTTGAGGGCCTGGTTGTGAGGATTATATACTTATGGATCGGGCTGCACGCCGCAGCGATATGTTGGATCGAGCTGCACGCCGCAGCGATATAGCGCTTGGGCAGAGGAGCCCCTCCGGAGTCTGCACACCCCCAGTGAGCGCAGTCGACTATAGATATATGGATCGGGCTGCACGCCGCAGCGATATATGGATCGGGCTGCACGCCGCAGCGGTTACTATATGGTACCTGTTGAGTGTGAATGTTGAGTGTGAGCGCTGATTGGTATGAGTTGAGTCACGAGTGACTAAGAGGCTTGCCTGAGGGAATATAACTAGATATATACATGTATATGAGTGATATTTTGCCTGAGGGGCTAGTTATGAATTTACTGTTTTCACTCCTCTTTAAAGTGAGTTTCCATTGAACATGGTGATTTAATTAGTGCTTTCACTCATCCTTAGACCGAGCCTCTATTGAAAATGTTGAACAAATGTTTTAAATAATCTTTCATTTGAACTGAAGTTTTTAAGCTACGAAAAGGATTGTGTATTTGTGCCCGAGGGGCGGATTTCTGTGCCTATTTGCACTAGTTGTTCTGCATTCATTTGCGTAATGGTTGAAAAAGTCATATTCAAAGAAGTTTTAACTGAGCTAAGATGTTTTAAGGGATTTTACAGCTTCATTGCTTCCTTACTGGTTTTTGAACTGCTTCTACGCAGCATGTTGATGCATTTTTCATGATTTCTTATCACTCAGTCTTTATTTATGAGTATTACTCACTGAGTTGGCAGTACTTATTTTACTCCCTGCACCTTGTGTGCAGATTAAGGTATTTCCTGGACCCGGTAGCGGGTATCGATTAATCGGAGGCAGAGTCGTCGGAGTTTAGCAAGGTAGTTGCCGGCGTTCGTAGCACTGTTTTCTCTCTCTCCTCATTCTATTAGACTGTACTGAGTGCATTTCAGACTTTGTCAGGTGTATTTAGACTTAGTAGATGCTCATGACTAGTAACACCCCGGTATCGGGTTGACTTGGGTTGTATTCCGCGTATTGTTCTGTATTGTCATTGTTACTTCTGAGTTCATATCATGTTTTAGACGTAGTGCTTATTGTTTAATTGCTTAAAGAATGGATTGGAAATATGTCGGCTGGCCTTGTCTTTACGAGAGGCGCCATCACGACCGGGTTTGGATTTAGGGTCGTGACACCTAGGAATCCTTTTACATTCACAAACATGTTTAGTTTATAACTCTTTTCACAACCTTGCTTTTATTGTTTTTCAAACACTTGTGTATTTAAATTCAAAATCCCCTATTACTTGAGCATTATTTCTTTACTTGCTATTTGCACAAATTCACAAAAAACTATCTGGTCGGGAACCACACTAATGGATCCTGAGGGGTGCCTAACACCTTCCCCTTAGGATAATTTCAAGGCCTTACTCTATCTCTGGTTACCAAACATAGTTGTAGTTGAACTCCATAGATGCCCTAACGCACCTTAATATCGTTAGGTGGCGACTCTTCAAAATTGCAAAACCCTTTTCCCAAAAGGAAGGAGTTGTCCCAACCAAATGTCATAAACCCGATTTTGCGAGAAAAAGGGGGCACGACAGCATGGCGACTCTGCGGGGGATTTCTTTTTAGGCTTTTACCATTTCAGGATGTTCTTGTGAATTTGTACCCTCCCTTTATGTGCAATTACTTGTTTAATTTCTTTAAGCATTCAATTTCTTCTTCAAAAGCAAAACTGACCTACCTTTCTTGTTTCCTTCGTTTACTTGCTGCCTTAAATTATAAAAACTGCTGTATTTATTGCTTTCTTAACGTGAAAATACATGTTAACATGCTTTTCAATTGTTGCATAATCATGCTAAACATCATACTCCACTCGTACCAAACAAATACTATAGCAACGCTTTTAATGAGTGGTTGCGCTCTTCCTATATCATTACCCCTAAATTCGAAAATGCATATTTGCGGTAAAACTAGTCGATCAGCGGTGCAGTCGACAGTTCCGTGCCTTCCCCCTTGAGTTGTCCGCTCAAGGGTACAGGTCTAAAACCCCACAGAAACCTTACTCTGTTTAAATTGTGCATGCATCATGGTCAAACCTAGCCTAGTCAGTTATGTTGTCCACATAATGATCCTTTAAGATAACCTTATCCAAAGTCCACTGGGTTTCCTTAAAACCTAAACGGACATCGTCGCGTTCTGTGCATTTATTTGGAGAACTAAATGTTTCATGCTAATTGTTGATGTTAGATAGTCGAGTCTGGTGGGGGTAAGGGCCTAACCTTGTTTGCCTTGCAGAAAGATGAGGCATGAAGTCCCCAGATTCGGCATGGTCACCAATATCCACCCAAGATTGCTGAGTTGGTAGGAATATTTACATTCTAGTGACAAAACCCTCGTCAGAGATGTCAAAAGGGTTGAAGAATGTTAAAAGGTTGAAGGGACCGAAGGTGGACATCTAGCCAGGGAAAGCTGTTCGATGGAGCCAAGGCTGCCGAATCTGGGGAAGGTTCTTCTGGGACCAAATAGATAGGAATTTACTTTTTTCGCTTTATGAATGTAATAAGGCCAATGACCATTAGTGACTTTAATTTCTTTCTTATTTAATGTCGTTTTGGGATTCGTCTATATCTATCAATAAAATGAGGCATTTAGCATTAAAAAGTTCTCCAAGTCTATTTGTCGCTAGGCCTTTCTCGGGCACAAAGAGGTTCCCAAATTCGGACACGCTTTACATTCCCGCACAATGGGTGTGTTTGGTATGAAGGAAAATATTTTCCAATTTTCCTATGTTTGGTTAGCTTAAATATTTTGGAAAATATTTTCCTTATGAATTCATTTTCCTCTAATTGGAAGAAAATGTTTTCCTTATCAAAAGAAGGGAAAACATTTTCCAAAGCTCCTTTTCAACCTTCCCCACCCTCACCAACCCACTCCACCCCCTTTCCAAAGAAAGAGTTTTTTTATTTTTTTTTAAATTTCAGTTTTTCCGTTACCACCCACCCTACTACCCCTCCACCCCCTCCCCCCGGGTCACAAAAATTTTTTTATACTTTTTTTTTTTGTAATTTAAATTTCTATTTTTTTTGTTTTACTGTCCCCCCC
>NW_017670241.1:1280570-1326675 GCF_001879085.1 Nicotiana attenuata
CTAGACCCCCCCCCCCAACGCTCGCCCCCACCCTTGCCCCTCCCCCCTCCCCCACCCCCGACAAAAACTTTTAAATATATTTTTCAGTTTTAATTTTATTATTTAGCGGTTTAAAGGCTCATAATTTTACAAGTTTCAAAATTATAAGTTTGGAGGTTTATGTGTTTGAAAGTTTACGGGTTTAGAAATTATAAAGTTTATGGGTTCGAAATTCCGCGGTTTTGAAAGTTTAGCGGTTCGAAAGTTTATGAAATTTGTGGGTCCGGAAGGTTGTTGGTTTGAAAGTTTATGGCTTCATGTTTATTATATCTAAATTATTTATGAATACTCTTGAGAAGTCATTTTCCTTAATTTGCGTATCAAACACCGGAAAAATGAATAAGACTACTACTTGTTTTCAAAGAAAACATTTTCTTGAAAAACATTTTTCACGGAAAACATTTTTCGTTATACCAAACACACCCTATGTGTTTAAATATTGCAATACTTTTTATAATCTTCACTAACTTGATTACCTTTTGTTTTTATTTTCGTTTTTATTATTCCCCTCCCCAAAGGTCAGTTCGTGCACTCTGGCATCATCATCTTATTTCACAAGATCCAGGGGCCCTCCACCCACTCCTCCTCTTTGTCCCATTAAAGGCAAGAACAAAGGCAAAATGGAAGAGGATAGTGATATGGACTGTCGTGTTATTCTCGAGGAGGAGGGGGAGGAAGGCCCTTCCATACAGGCTGTGAGCAGAGGGGCGTATCTCAAGAATTGGACCATCAGAACAACCATAGCCCGACGAGCCTCGGGGTAGCAAGGCTAAAACAAGCATCATTCATTGTTTTTATTTACCAAATGATTTTTCTTTTCGCATTTTTCCATTCCCGCAATAAGATCGTCGATGTTCAAAACAATTATTCAAAAGCATGTTTGATTTTTTTCTTATGATTTAAATATTTATTGCTATCTCTCCTTACTTTACCAATACAGCATTACTGTTACCTATCTTGATGAACCAATGAATGTGACATGCAATGAGACAACGCAACAAACGGGTATTGATTTAGAAGAAGATGAGATACCCGAGAAAATTATCAAAGAAGCTGAGAACTTTGAGAACAGACCTAAGTCCAACCTGGACGAGACCGAAATTGTCAACATGGGAGATTCAGAAAACGTCAAGGAAACACGAATCAGCATTCACCTATCTCCGTCAGAAAAGGAAAAGTATAGAGAGTTTTCTGAAAGAATATGAGGACATATTCGCCTGGTCGTATGATGACATGATTGGTCTGAGTACGTCTATTGTGGCTCACAAACTGCCAACCAATCCTATATGTACCCCTATAAAGTAGAAGCTCAGAAAGTTCAAGCCTGATATGAGTTTAAAAATTAAGAAAGAAGTCAACAAGCAGATCAAAGCTAAGGTTCTCAGGGTAGTGGAATACCCAACATGGTTAGCCAATATTGTGCCTGTGCCGAAGAAGGATGGGAATGTCAGAGTCTGTGTCGACTACCGGGATCTCAACCGGACCAGTCCGAAAGACGACTTCCCTTTACCAAATATACACATCCTGATCGATAATTGCGCTAAGCATGAGTTACAGTCATTGTAGATTGCTTCGCTGGTTATCATCAGATTTGGATGGATGAGGAAGATGTTGAGAAAACGGCTTTCATTACGCCGTGGGGAGTGTACTGTTACAAGATGATGCCATTCGGCCTGAAGAATGCAAGGGCCACCTATGTGAGGGCCATGACTACCATTTTCCATGACATGATACACAAGGAAATAGAGGTGTATGTGGACGATGTTATTATCAAATCCAAGAAGGCCGCTGACCACATGGAAGATCTGAGGAAGTTCTTCAATAGGTTACGGAGGTATAACCTGAAACTAAACCCCGCAAAGTGCGCATTTGGGGTTCCTGCTTGAAAATTACTTGGGTTTATTGTGAGCCTTCAAGGAATAGAACTGGATCCATCAAAAGTCAAAGCCATTCAAGAACTACCACCGCCGAAGAACAAGAGATGAGTTTCTTAGGAAGGCTTAACTACATCAGCCAATTCATAGCACAATCCACAGTTATCTGTGAGCCAATCTTTAAGATGTTGAAGAAGGACGCCACTACCAAGTGGACCGATGACAGCCAAAAGGCCTTCGACAAAATCAAGGAGTACATGTCAACACCACCAGTCTTAGTCTCGCCCGAGCCAGGTAGACCCTTACTACTCTACCTTGCAGTTTTAGATGGAGCCTTAGGTCGCGTTCTGGGGAAGCATGATGAAACAGGGAGGAAAGAGCAGGCCATTTATTATCTCAGTAAGAAGTTAACCCCGTACGAGGCCCGGGATTCTCTATTGGAACACACTTGTTGTGCTTCAACTTGGGTAGCTCAGAAGCTGAGACATTACTTCTATGCCTATACCACATATCTCATATCGAGAATGGATCCCTTGAAATACATCTTTCAGAAGCCCATGCCCACTGGCAAGCTGGCCAAGTGGAAAATCTTGTTGAGTGAGTTCGACATTGTTTACGTAACTCAGAAGGCGGTCAAGGGACAGGCACTGGCAGACCAGCTTGCTGAAAACCCCGTAGATGGAGGAAACGAACCGTTGAAAACGTATTTTCCTGATGAAGAGGTATCATTCATAGGAGAAGACATTGCAGAATCCTATGACGGTTGGAGAATGTTCTTCGATGGAGCGGCAAACTTCAAAGGAGTTGGCATAGGAGTAGTCCTAATATCAGAAACCGGTCAGCATTATCTAGTGTCCACCAAACTCAGGTTCCCATGCACCAACAATATGGCTGAGTATGAAGCCCGCATCTTAGGGCTCAAGATGACCATTGACATGAATGTGCAAGAGCTGCTAGTGATTGGAGATTCAGATTTGCTTATACACCAGGTACAAGGAGAATGGGCAACTAGGAATTCCAAGATACTCTCGTACCTGCACCACGTACAGGAATTGAGAAGGAGGTTCACGAAGATGGAATTCCAACATGTTCCCAGAATCCAAAATGAGTTCCCTGATGCATTGGCTACCCTATCATCTATGATACAGCATGCGGACAAGAATTTCATTGATCCCATTCCGGTGAAAATCCATGATCAGCCAGCTTACTGCGCCCATGTCGAAGAGGAAGCAGATGGAAAGCCTTGGTTTCATGATATCCTGGAATATTTGTCAAAAGGAGAGTACCTAGAGCTTGCTAATCCTATTCAGAAACACACACTTCAGAGATTGTCCGACAACTTCTTTCACAGCGGGGGAATCCTGTATAGGAGGACTCCTGATTTGGGACTATTAAGACGTGTTGACACAAAGGAAGCATCCAAGCTGCTAGAGGAAATTCATGCTGGTACTTGCTGTCCACATATGAATGGTTTTGTTTTAGCAAAGAAGATACTCCGGGCTGGCTACTTCTGGATGACTATGGAGACAGACTGCATCCAGTATGTCCGAAAATGCCACCGCTGTCTGATACATGCAGATATGATAAAGGTACTTCCGAACGAGCTCAATGCAACAAGCTCACCATGGCCATTCGCCGCCTAAGGAATGGACGTTATTGGGCCAATTGAGCCTGCCGCTTCCAATGGACACATGTTTATACTGGTAGCCATAGACTATTTCACCAAATGGGTCGAAGCAGCATCTCACAGAGCGGTAACTAAGAAAGTCGTGGTAGACTTTGTCCGTGACCGCAATGTTTGTCGATTCGGGATTCCAGAGTCAATCATTACTGATAACAGCTCCAACCTCAACAGCGACATGATGAAAGCTATGTGTGAAACTTTCAAGATCAGACACAAGAATTCCACATCCTACAAGCCTCAAATGAATGGAGCTGTAGAAGCCGCCAACAAGAATATCAAAAAGATATTGAGGAAAATGATAGAGAAGCATAAACAGTGGCACGAGAAGTTATCATTTTCTCTATTGGGGTATCGCACCACAGTCCGCACATCAACCGGGGCAACCCCCTATATGCTGGTTTATGGTACAGAGGCGGTCATTCCCGCTGAAGTAGAAATTCCTTCCCTAAGGATCATACAGGAAGTTGTGCTCGACGACGCAGAGTGGGTGAAAAGTCATTATGAGCAACTAGCTCTTATAGACAGAAAGAGAATGAACGCAGTTTGCCATTCAACTCTATCAGAACAGAATGTCCAGAGCCTTCAACAAAAGAGTCAAGCCAAGACAGTTCACACCGGGACAGCTGGTGTTAAAGAAAGTTTTTTCGCATCATGATGAAGAGAAAGGGAAGTTCTCTCCCAACTGGCAAGGTCCGTACATGGTTCACCGGGTTTTGATAGGAGGAGCCCTCATACTTGCAGAAATGGACGGAGAAGTTTGGCCAAAGCCGATTAATTCAGACGCAGTCAAGCGTTATTGTGTGTAATCTATATGCTTTCCTCAAATGATGTAAATTGAACTACGCCTAACCTGATTCTCGTTTAAGAGGGGATACGTAGGTAGACCTATGGGTTCGGTCACAATTCAATAAAAATTTCATTTTCCCCCGAAATTGGAAACTGGGGCAGAATTTTGAGGAGGACCCTCAAAATTCTGAAGTAATTTCAGCCGATCGCCGCACGAGCAACAGTCAGAAATGCCAACCCACCAAATTGGGGCAGAAATTTGAGGAGGACTCTCAAAATTCCGTTAGCAAGAGAGGTTGCAATGTCTCGAACCACGTCACAGTCGTAGGTTCATCTAAAAGCTATTTTAATTATACATTTATGTCATACTTTTACAAAATCATGCATGTTTATTATTGAAACTGCTTCGTTTAGCAATGCTACCCAATGATACAAATGGTATCACTAGATCAAAGCAGAACGTGACAAGCAAACATAGCAGGGATACGAACTAACCTTTCCCCCTTTACAAAACTCACAATTTTTCTTTGGGTGCAGGCACTAGGATTGCGAAATCATTAAAACATACTACACGCTCATGGAACAAACATTGTTCAAGAATACGACTCTCTTAACTGTTACACTTGCCAACATTTGCTATCCGCACACCAGTGATGTCCCGTATGTCACAATGCTCCTAGTAATCACAACGCCGCAATCTGCTATCAGCTAAGAAAACTCTACTGTCATTTGATATTTTATTTCTTGCACAAGGCTACTATTTTGCCTTCCGAGGTTAAACTCTACCTCCATCTGCATCTGCAATGCATAAGACTACCATTCTGCCTTCCTACTTGCATAAGGCTACTATTGTGCCTTACGAGGTTAAACTCTACCTCCATCTGCATCTGCATTGCATAAGGCTACCATTCTGCCGTCCAACTTGCATAAGGCTACTATTCTGCCTTCCGAGGTTAAACTCTACCTCCATCTGCATCTGCATTGCATAAGGCGACCATTCTACCTTTCAACTTGCATAAGGCTACTATTCTGCCTTCCGAGACTAAACGCAGTCTCCATCTACATTTGCACGGCTGAAAGATTGCTACATATTACATCTGCATGGCTGAAAGATCGCCACATATTACATCTGCATGGCTGAAAGATCGCCACATACTACATTTGCATGGCTAAAAGATCGCCACATACTACATTTGCATGGCTAAAAGATCGCAACATACTACATTTGCACGGCTAAAAGATCTCCACATACTACATTTGCATGATTGAAAGATCACCATATACTACATCTGCACGGCTATAAGATCGCCACATACTGCATCTGCACGGCTGAAACATCGCCTCATACTGCATCGCACAGCTGAAAGATCGCCTCATACTGCATTACACTGCTGAAAGATGGCCACATTGCACGGCTGAAAGATTGCCACATTGCAGGACTGAACGATCGCCACATGCTACTGCATCCTTCATAGGCTGAAATATCGCCAACTCATCCAAAGCCGTCATCGTTCCGAGGCACCATCTTCATAGCCTGAGAACACCATGTAATGGCCCGAGGATTTCTTTCAAACTTTTGCATATCATTATTCAAAGGTGCCATGGTTCGGAGGCACCATACTCATAGTCCGAGAACATCATTTCATGGCCTGCGAATCCTTTATTATACGCTTCATGGCCCAGGACATCATGGTCTGATGATGCCATTCTTAACCATCCAAAGACAGCATTCATGGTCCAACGGGAATCTACATCATGTTTAAATTTGTGCACAATATATGCTTGTGTTGTTTATTTGTAGGTAAACAGGCGAGCAACCAGTCATCCCGGCGGGAGCAGTTCCGCTCCAGTGCCCGCAGCCATATCAAACCTAACCATTCCCGTAAGTCGTCCGCTCACCCAACCCTAGATGTTGCGTCCGTTCTTGAAATTGCTTCATCGGCATACTCCGCCGATGAGTCCTGAACTACATACGGCCCGATTCCTGTAAAACTAGGGATATGTAGGCAGCTCAGAAGCCAGGGTGCAACCTAAACCTCTTCAAACATTTTTGCTCGGTCAAAATTGGCCATCATTTCTTTACCCGAAAACTCTTTCATCCTTCCCGGGTAAAGAGGGGCAGCTGTTGATACCCAATTTTTTTCCTATATATATTCAATATGCAAAAATACTTTAAAAATAGCATATGTGCATATATAAGCATGTCCAAGCATTTTTATTATTTTTCCATAATTTTTAAGGGTTTTTAAATTGATTTATTTCCCTTTTTCATCCATAAAATTCCCAATAATTATTTTCAAAATTATTATTTTGGTAATTCATCTGTTGGATTTTATATTTATGCCAAAATATGGCTAAGGTAATTTTTACATATTTTTAAAATTTTGGTATTTTCAAAGCCAAATACTTAACAAATATTTTCTAATTAAATTGAAAATATTTTCTAATTAACAAATACTTATTGTTATATAAATTATGTAATTAATGGTGTTAAATTTAATTTACTATTACAATTGCAAATATATCACTCATACACTTTTTGAACTATTAAAATAACTTTTGAATTCATTAATTTGGTTTATAATTATTTTAATTAGTGTTCCTTAATTTTTGTAAAATAGCCTACAATTTCTAAATAAATTCGAAATTAATATCACAAATAGAAAATAATATATCTAATTTTTAATTAACTAATTGTAGTAATTAATAGTATATTTAATAATTTTAATTGCTATTATATTTTATTAAAATTATTTAAGCATATTTAAATTAATTATACAAGGGTTAAAGACTGAAAAGGCTACAATTACAAATAACTAATTAAATACAATGTGGCTATCTATTAAATCATTTATAACCCAATACCCAAGCCCAATTACCCCATCTGACCCAGTCCAAATGATCCTCTAATCCACTTTAGCGATCCGCATCCTTTTCCCTAAGCCACTACCTTGCCACGTTGCCCGAACCATTCCCTCACAGGCCAAACACATAAAAACCTGGCCATTGATCCATATCATCAACGGACAAGATTTAATCTTGTTTTAATTATTTTTAAAGATCTGTCATGTTATATCTCCAATGTTGGATCACAAGAAACCTACAACCATCGATGTTTCTCCACAAAATTATTTCTAAACTCCTAATTATTGAAATAATAGAAACTGTGGATCAAAGGATCCAACGTCTACCGTTACATCTCCCACTTTTATTCCTAGAGACGAACAACCCCTACCCTAAACCCTAATTCATTTGTCCTTTGACCTCGCTGTCACCTTTTTCCCATTCCTCTCTTTTCTCTCCACTCCCATCTCCATGCCTGTTAAGAGAACCTTGCACAATTTCGTGCAAGGTCTCAAATCACTAAGAAAAGCATACCTTTTATCTCTCATATCCACGATTCTCGTAGTAACTTTTCTCATTTCATCTTGGAGATTCAGAATCCCCAAATCCGAAACCCTAGAGAAAATGATGAAATTTCAAGTCTTTAGAGATCCTTCTATGTTTTGTTATATCCATGGCATGTATGTACGTTTTGCAGTGATATCATGATTATTCCCGGTCTAGATGTCAAGCAAAGCGACCTCTGGACATTGAGGCTCTTACCCGATGGTTCTTGTCTTCAACGGTCAACTTCCCTCTCTCAGGAAAAAATTCTCGTTGACTCCCCTCCGTCTTCTGAGATTTTCACCCGATTATGCTAACATCACCACCCTCCATCATCTTCCACTACCAGTTTTAATCCTGTTGAACCCTAGAGACATTTTAATGCCACTATAAATAGGGTCTTTAGTTCTCACCCCTGATAAGAGAATATACATACAAAGTCAATTTTCAAACAAAAAAAAATTCTAATCTTGAGTAGAAAAGTCATTTTAGGGTTCTCTACCTAGTTTCTGATTCATTCGGATTTTGAGCACTACACTGGTCGGAGTTTGAGTTTCTTATTCCTAACGACTGAGAAAGGCTCTCGTTTGGTTTGCTGCCCAAAAGAAGGTCAGTGAACCTTAACCTTTCTTCTCTTTTAATCATTTAATTGAAAGCATGCTTGTTCTGTTATCTCTTGTTAAATGACTTTATCTCTAATATGCTATGGTTAATTATCTCTATATGTTTGTTATTTATCCATAACATGATCACTGAACTCTTGAATCATAAGTTCCTTAATATTTAGAAGTCATGTACTAATTAGTTATTCTAGTAATCTAATTGAACATGTCTTTGGATAACTTATATATATATTGTTAAGCTTTTGAGAATAACTAAAGAACTTTCAAATGATCTCAATAGTTGTCTTAATCTTCTGTTGTTCTGTTGTAGCTCTCATGTGTGCTATATTGTTTTGCCTTAGTTTTATTGCTATAATTCACTTGATACCTAGCCTATGTGGATATGAATACATGATGTTAAGTATAGAGCTGTCATTTAATCTTAGCATGTTAGTTTACAATGCTTGAATTATTTCATTCTTTAATGTGCTCTTGTGTGATTCTGTAACTCTAAAATAATCAGTGTAAAAATCTTCTGTCAGTCCCCATAATGTTTAGTCACATCAATGAGTTTCACTCTATGAGATAATGCGTTAAAGTAACTTGATTAAAGCTTTAATAAATTTCTGAATTTTTGTTTTGTTTGCTGCTATCTACTTAATTTAAGTCGTGTCTAGAAACCTAATTGAAATTTGCACCTGCTATAGTTGAATACCATCTGATAGAATTAAGTGTTGCAAAACTCCATCTTGACAGACTAATCTACTTAGCTTATAACTAAAACATGCTTACCTAGTATAAACTTTCACTATTGTGGACCACTATAATGACAATGTTATTCTAATCCCATATTGTTTGGTACTCAATCATATTGTAGTGTTGTAGTTCAGTTAGAATGTAACATGTACATATTTGAATGTCATCTATTGGAAGATATGTACTCATCCCTGTCTCAGAAGCGAACTGCTGCTTGTGTATCAGGTTTGTGATTGTGTTTCTAGATCACTGAAACCTACTAAGTCTATTGCAGTTTACCCATGGACATAGGAGAGGCCCTTTTGATGTTTATCTACCCTCTTTGAATGTAGAATTGTAGATCTAACTCTTAACTGTTGATACCCAATTTTTTCCTATATATTTTCAATATGCAAAAATACTTTCAAAATAGCATATATTTGCATATATAAGCATGTCTAAGCATTTTTATTATTTTTTCCATAATTTTTAAGGGTTTTTAAATTGATTTATTCCCCTTTTTCATCCATAAAATCCCCAATAATTATTTTCAAAATTATTATTTTGGTAATTCATATATAGGATTTTTATATTTATGCCAAAATATGACTAAGGTAATTTTTACAATTTTATTTAGTATTTTCAAAGCTAAAATGCATATAATTACAATATTAGCCCTTTCAAGGTTTAATTAGGTTTTATATTTATAAAATGGGGTCCCGTATTTTCAAATTGTTAATTATATGTTATAAATCATTTTAGATTTTTAAAATTTATCTTCAGAAGCCATTTACTATTACTTATAATTTAAAAAGGGGAAAATTGGCTATTTAAATAACAGCCAATTTGTATTTCAATTTTATCCTAAATTGAACCCAAATTCCCCAGCCCAATTTTAATTTAAACCCAACCCTTACCCAATTAAATCCTACCCAAACCCGGATCCCCACTTACCCTTTTTAATCTAGGCCGTTGGTGATTCATATCAACGGCCACCATTGCCCCTTACCAATTTTTAACCCCTAAACGACCCCTTACCCTAAATCACTTCTCACCACCCGCCGCCCTGGAATCCATTCCTCTGAAACTCTCTCGCAACATCACCTAAACCCTAGTCGCCGCCACCCAAATCTACCCTAATTCCCTTCAATCCCCACCTAATCCATGGACTCCCATGGCGGTTTGAGGCATGTACTTGTTTCCTATGTCTACTAGTTACCGATTTTCGTGATTCCATGGACAGATCTCGAAGAGATCTTGTCTAGTCGGTGCTCAACCTCTATCTATGGTCTTTTTCCGGCCACCCATGACCGTTCAAGTCGGATCCATGGCTTTTCCGGCTAGAGCGGTAACCTTTCGATGTCTTTCTCACTTTTCTGGGTTCTCTGAAACCCTAGCCTTAAGAGCTTTCCGATTTTTCTTTCAGATCTGTCTTAGATCTATGCATGTTATGAACTTCTTACTGTTTTCTCAAAGGTTCTTCGATTTTCTTTCAAATTAACTCTTTATTTTCAAGTTAGGGTTTCCTAAACTTTTCTCCGATTTTCAGTGTGTTTTATGATTTTACTACGTTTAAACAGTTTGTCCATGTTTTCTGCTACCTGGTTCATCGAGTTAAAAACTCTAAGTGTTTTGGTTCTATCTGGGTTTCTGAAACTCTCTCTCTCTCTCTGTTTATTTTATACGCATGTTTGGTTCGATTAAGTTATTTGTGTTTGAATTTTTTTTCTTGTTTGACTTATCCGATCCTGAGTTCCTACCTTTTCAACTCAGCTCTGTCAAAACCCTAATTCCTTATAAATGTTTTCTTTAGTTATTGCTATGAGTTTAAAGACTTTTCTTGTTTCTGTGTGTTGATCTCCTTTACTTGTTACTATGGTTTCTTCACTTCTGATTCTATGTGACCACTTGACTTTGTTGACTACTGTGCTCCGAGTAGGTTTCTTTTACTACCGAATCATAGCCTACTCCTGCTACTACTATATGTTTGTGTTGCTTCTTTTTTCAATATGTTTGACCCTGCATGTCTAATACGCCTGTTCATTCCTTGCTATTTATATGTTGAAGTGCAAAATCGTGACCACTTCTTGATTGATCATGCTTTCCTTAAGTGACGGTTTAATTGAAAGGTTTTCTTATAAACCCAATTGATTGATTCCCTTCCTTTAATTACTATGATGTTTTACCTTGAATCCTTTCCCAAAATTAAGCATATTTTTTACTTAGACTCAATTATTTACCTTATACTTTTACTACCACCTTATATGGCAAGAATCAATATGTCTCAAACTGATTTCTTTCCTCAAGTAACCATGTTAGTATCCGTTTGAGTAGTACTCCCTTGATTAAATGGAAATACTTGTGTTGATTGATTCTGATTGTGATTATTTCCATGTCTGTGATAAAACCTTACTTGTTACCTTATTCTCTACTCGTTTTTATAAATACCCCAATGTTTTCATTAGAAAAGGATGAACAATTGAGTTCAGAACACAAACTTACACACTCAAAACTCTTTCTTTCTCTATTACTACTTGCGCTACTGCTTTGTGTAGCCGGCTGAAAGCCAAGGCTAGACTGTGGAATCCTGCTTACTTTTCCTTTCTACACTTTGCTTCTTTGACTGGTATGTCCTAGTTTAATTTTAAAGCTCTAACAACAACATGCTGCCTTATTTGTTTCAGCTTCTTTCATTTTGATCTACTCCCGCTTGGGGTTCTGTTAAGGTGCATTACTAGCATGCTATAATGTCTCCCCTTCCGCTTTAGATTAATGCACTCCCCTATGTGTGTTTCGAGGCATGCTCTATTAGTCATTTATTGTGCACTTGCCATCCCAAGTCCCTATCCCCTCAATGTGCTTATGCTATTTCTGACTAGCCTGTGATCATGCAAGTATCAGCCATTACTGTGCTTGTCCAACTAGTCCTAAGACCCTTAATGGGTTTATGTGTTTACAGTCAAATGTATGTGTGTCCCAAACCCCTTGACCCCTTTCTAAGACTACTGATTCGTTATGTAATCCTATCTTGGGAGTTTGAGTTTTGTTTACAACCACAACTGCTTTCAATCACCACTGTTACTGATTA
The DNA here is from genome assembly GCF_001879085.1 of Nicotiana attenuata. Lineage (NCBI taxonomy): Eukaryota > Viridiplantae > Streptophyta > Magnoliopsida > Solanales > Solanaceae > Nicotiana > Nicotiana attenuata. The sequence goes on from NW_017670241.1 coordinate 1,292,766, forward strand.
CTTTCAACCTAATTTTTAAACAAACTCTTTTCAAACTATATCCAGCACTCTCACCTATGCTTAGAATCTAGGTTCTGCCCCTTTTGTGTGAGCCTTGCCTTGGGACCCTTGAGCTCCCTCTGAACTTGGACGCATAAGAGCTGGCCCTTCCACACTGCACTCATTCTGTTTGGTTATGCAAATCTGGGTGTAAGCACTGCCCTCCTTTGAGGTCCTTAGGGACCTCTAGCACACCCAGATATGAGAAAGGCTTTGGAATAATATTGGCATTGAAGTGATTAATTACATAACTCAGACAGGATGTCAAGATCATGCTTCCTACGGTTTTAGCTTCTTGTTTTTTTTTATTTCATTTCTGCTTATGTAATTCAATCACACGGTTTGTAATATTTTGTAAACATTATAGGGTTGGCTAGTGAAAAGGGATGGGAAATATGCATGCTATCAAAAGGGGAGAAAGCATGTTATTAGGTTTACATTCCTAATTGCATAATAGAATCCATGCTTAGGACTCATTTCATGCATTAGAGATCATGTTCCTTAGGATTTACACTTACCGTTTTCAGCATGTCCATTTCACTATCATACCACTTAGCAAATCCTGCGTTAAATGTGTTAATAACCAGTGTTTCTGCAATCATGTTCCTACTGCCATGCACACCTAGAGATCCTGTTTCAGGCTAAAACAACACTAACAAGCATGTCATCTCTGCATATTCTAGTAATCATGTTCTAAACGCTGTAGTATTCGTGCATATAGAAATCCTATTTAGGATTCTGCATATACGTTCTTCTGCATCTCTGCACGTTAGATATCATGTCTTTAGGATTTCATATATATTTGCTTAAGCACACTTAGGCTAATCATGAATGCATAAAAGGAATACAACAATTTTACATAGTCTTTGCAATTAACGAGCAACAATTATATGTGCTTAACACCTAGAACAACATGTTTAGGTAATGATAATAATCTCCAACTGCCTTAATAATATTGAATAACTACTAAATCTTGCTCACGCCTAGGCAAGCCTAGGTAATTACTTAAATAAAAGGGGGACTACTTTGGTTAATTATCAACTGCTACAACCAGCAGATAGGCCTGATTCAGACTTCTTTTCTGAGTTGTATAATGAACCTGGTTCTGACTCAAACACCCTGCTTCAGGATTTTTAAAATTCAGACCTTAACTGTGTTTAAGTCGTGCTATTTATATGCATTATTTGTGGAGGTATACATGAGCCTTCTAATTGTTTACATGTCTCTCCTTTAAATACAGTCCTATGTGTTTTTGTATGTCGCCTTAGCCTTTTTACCTTTAAACCTAATAGTCAGCATAAAACCCCCCTCTTATAGGAATAGTAGTCCTAAATACCTCCTGGACTGATAGGAATGGGACGGGTAACAGCATGCAATAGAGGTCGAGACAAATCATCGCTTTAATACCTTCACGGGGTGGGAAGGGTAGATTTGGATATGTTTAATGATCGGTGCGCTAATACCACGTGTATCCCCTCTTCTGAGGAGTGCCATACCGGGTATTACATTGATGTGATACATATTACAAATAAACGTAGGACTCCTTTTACATTCAAAAGCATGTTTAGATTATATCTCTTTTCAAAACCTTGCTTTTATTGTTTTTCAAACACTTGTGTATTTAAATTCAAAATCTCCTATTACTTGAGCCTTGTTTGTTAACTTGCTAATTGCACAAATTCACAAAAAACTATCTGGCCGGGAACCACACTAGTGGATCCTGAGGGGTGCCTAACACCTTCCACTTAGGATAATTTCAAGCCCTTACCCTATCTCTGGATACCAAACATAGTTGAACCCGTAGGTGCCCTAATGCACCTTAAAGTCGTTAGGTGGCGACTCTTCAAAATTGCAAAAACCCTTTCCCAAAAGGAAACAGTTGTCCAAACCAAATGTCATAAACCTGATTTCGCGAGAAAAAGGGGGCGCGACAGCATGGCGACTCTGCTGGGGATTTCTTTTTAGGCTTTTACCATTTCAGATTGTTCTTATGAATTGTACCCTCCCTTTATGTGCAATTACTTGTTTAATTTCTTTAAGCATTCAATTTCTTCTTCAAAAGAAAAATTAACGTATCTTTCTTGTTTCCTTCCTTTACTTGCTCCCTTAAATTATAAAAACTGCTGTATTTATTGCTTTCTTCACGTGAAAATACATGTCAAGTGCTTTTCAATTGTTGCATTAACACGCTCAACATCATACTCCACTCGTGCCAATCAAATACTATAACAACGCTTTTAATGAGTGGTTGCGCTCTTCCTATATCATTACCCCCTAAATTGGGAAAGACGTATTTGCGGTAAAACTAGTCGATCAGCGGTGCCGTCGACAGTTCTGTGCCTTCCCCCTTGAGTTGTCCGCTCAAGGGTACCAGTCTAAAACTCCATAGAAACCTTACTCTATTTAAATTGTGCATGCATCATGGTCAAACCTAGCTGGGTCAGTTATGTTGTCCACATAATGATCCTTTAAGATTACCTTATCCAAAGTGCACTAGGTTTCCTTAAAACCCAAACGGACATCGTCATGTTCTGTGCATTTATTTGGAGACTTAAATGCTTCATGCTAATTGTTGATATTAAATAGTCGAGTCTGGTGGGGGTAAGGGCCTAACCTTGTTTTCCTTGCATAGAAATGAGGCACAAAGTCCCCAGATTCGGCATGGTCACCAGCATCCACCCAAGGTTGCTAGGCTGGTGGAGAGATCTACATTCGAGTGACCAAACCCTCGTCAGAAAATATCTGGGCAATCTACCGTCCCTCCTGGGGATTTGACCTAACAACATGATCATAGAAGCTGCTACGTTTATTGGGATTGTGAAAGGGTCGTGTTCCGCTTTGGGGACATCGAGATGACACCTCTATTAGAGGAGATAGGAGGACTGGCCGGTCTAGTGTGGGAAACTTCGGGTTTGCTAATGCCCGAGAATCGCACAGGTAGAGGTTTCCTTAAAATGATGGGTTTGAAGAAGAATGCGGAATTGACATGCCTAAAGGAATCATACATCCCTTTTGACTACCTGAATGAAAGGTACGGTCACAGCAAATCCTACCGCTGATGAGTTTGCGATCACATCCTTGGAACACATCCATCGTAGGGTTTTCGTCTTCATGTTTTACTTCCTGGGTCTCATCATATTTCAGATGAAGAAAGGTAGAATTCATACTAGGCTGGCTATGGTAACCAAAACCCTAATGGAGGGGATTGGTGGGCAGGCATTCAGCATTGTGCCCATGATCATTGCAGTCATATACCGAGCCTTAGAGAAGTTTCAACGAGGAGCAAAACACTTCGAAGGCTGCAATCTGCTACTTCAACTTTGGCTCATGGAACGTCTCCAAAAAGGTGATAACCGACAAGAAATTTAGCGAAGGGATTGGGTTGATCACACGCTTTCCACCATCCAAAGCGAATAAATTACATCCCCGACATGTTCGCTCAGCCTGAGAATGCCAAAGGATAGGTTGAGCTATTTGATAATCTGACCGAAGAACAGGTTCAATGGATGTTCGAGTGGTTTCCGACAGAGGAGTTCATCGCCCGATCCAGAGATACACCTTCCTGATACTAATTGGTCTTAGAGGAACATACCGTTACGTCCCTCTTCGAGTTATGAGGCAAGCTGGTAGGAAGCAAGTCATACCCAGGGTCGACAAGATGAGCCACTTTCGAGCCGACTTCCAAAACGATGATAGTCCCTACAAGTGCCAAGCCTAACACATGTGGCATTGCAAGATCGTAATGGGGAGAGACACCATCGAGCCAGACAGATATCATGCCAATTGTACTCCTTTCTATTCAGGTTGGTTGAAAGATAATCATGATGGTCTGGGCCATCCAGGGTTTGTTCGAGGCCACAGGATTATAGATGAAAAGGCCGAGGCGCAAGTCAAGTACACCCAGCTGCGCAAAAGGATCTGTGAGTGCGAGAGCGAACACCGCGAAATATAAGAGTCCAACCAGAAGCTGATTAAGGAATGGAAAGACATGGCTACTAACGCCAACAAAAGGCTGGGATACTTGGAGCGAGGCATAGTAGAACTGGAAAGAAAGTTTCTCAAAAAGGTTTGAAGATTGTCAAGAGGCTAAAGGGACCGAAGGTGGACATCTAGCCAGAGCATACCTGTTACTGGGAGTTCGTGAGTTGGGGAAGCTGTTCGACGGAGCCGAGGATGTCGAATCTGGGGAAGGTCCTTCTGGGACCAAGTAGATAGGAGGTTACCTTTTTCGTAATAAGGCCAGTGGCCATTAGTGACTTTTATTTCTTGTCAATTTGGGATTCGTCTTATTTTTATCAATAAAATGAGGCATTTAGCATTCTATGTTCTCCATATCAATCTGTCGCTAGGCCTACCTCGGGCACAACGAGGTCCCCAGATTAGGACACGTTTTACATTCCTGCACTATGTGTTTAAATATTGAAATACTTCTTATATTCCTCACTAACTTGGTTACCTTTTTGTTTTATTTTTGTTTTGTAATTCCCCTCCTGAAAGGTTAGTTCGTGCACTTTGGCAACATCATCTTATTCCACGAGATCCAGGGGCCCTCTACCCACTTATCCTTTTAGTCCTGTTAAGAACAAGAACAAAAGCAAGATGGAAGATTTGAACAACATCAAAAAAGAGAACACAACAGCAGAGGCCACTGATGGCCATGGTATCCGGGTTCCCAACGAAAATCTGTCACAGCTTGAACAGAAGCTATTAAAATTTCAGGAAGAGTTCGAACAGGTTTGGAATCTGGCAAGCCTGTCATTTTCCCTCAGCACCCCAGATGTCAACTTCCCGAACACTCGGAACCTTACACCGCCTCAAAATAACCCAAAACAACAGAAACATCATGCTCCTCACTATCCCGCTGCTCCACCAAAGAACCAATATAACACCTATCATACCCCAAACAACACTCCCTACTCATCCCAGAACCTCAAAACCCCACAAACGACAATTTCCACACCCATAAACCAAGCAACCAGAACAATCCTATCTACGTGGAGACCATGCCACACTCCATCCAACCTATCTCACGCACACCTGAGTCTGATGAAAAGGATCTGCTGATCAGGAACCTGCCTGAGGAGCTTAGGAAGTTGACTAGCCGGATTTAGGGCGTCGAAGGAAGCAAATGGATTGAAGGGCTGAACTATGAGGATCTTTGCATACAGCCTGATGTCGAACTACCCGAGGGGTACAAACCTCCTAAGTTCGAAATGTTTGATGGTACGGGTGATCCAAGGGTCAATCTGAGGACATACTGCGACAAGTTGGTGGGAGTAGGGAAAGACGAGAGAATCCGCATAAAGCTGTTCATGAGAAGTTTGAAAGGAGACGCATTATCTTGGTACATCAGCCAAGATCCCAAGAAGTGGTCAAGCTCGGTAGGCATGGCATCTGACTTTATGGACAGATTTAGGTTTATTACGGAGAATGCACCAGACGTGTTCTATATACAGAATCTGAAGAAGAAGCCCATAGAGACGTTTCACGAGTATGCTAGTCGCTGGAGGTCCGAAGCTGCTAAGGTCAGACCTGCCTTAGAAGAGAAACAAATGAACAAGTTCTTCGTCCGAGCTCAAGACCCCCAATACTATGAACGACAGATGATGATTGAGAACAACAAGTTCTCCGACATTATCAAATTGGGTGAAAGAATTGAAGAAGGTATCAAAAGTAGTATGGTTACAAACTTCGAGGCCTTGCAAGCTACAAATAAGGCCTTACAGTCCAGTGGTGTGTCCAAGAAAAGGGACGTAGGGGCCGTGATGGTTGCACAAAGGACCAAGTCTCCCCTCAAATACAAAACTTACCCAACACCTTCACTCATATACCACTTGAGTTTGAAACAAAATCATCCGCAAAGGCACCAGCACCAGTTGAGGTTGAATTCGCGTCTCCGGCAAATACACCTGCACCGTTTGAGGTTACAGTCTTGCCGCCCAAGGCACATGTTCCATTCGAAATGAGGATAGCCACGCCAATCCCAGTGGCAATGTCAACCATGCCACCATTCTATACAAATGCTATACCCTGGGATTATACAGCCGAGGCGAGAAGAAAAGGCAGGGGCATGATTGAAGAAACTGTCGCAGCACAGGGTATGACAAGAACTGGAAGGGTCTATACCCCTGAACATCTAGATGAATCAAGCAAGCAGGCCTCCAATCGGCCGCCCATCATCAAGACAGGTCCGGATGATCTTTGGAGGAAGATACAGGCCAAGGAATATCGATCATCGTCCACTTAAACAAGACGCCAGCACAAATATCCATTCTCTCTTTGCTGCATTATTCTGAGGCACACAAGAATGCCTTGTTAAAAGTGTTAAGTGATGCATATGTACCAAGTAACATCACTGGCGGGGAAATGGAGAACATGGTAGGGCAAGTTCTGGAAAGCCACAAGATCACCTTTCCTGAGGACGAGCTGCCACCTGAAGGGCTTGGGCACAACAAGGCACTGCACATCACCGTGCAATGCGAAGATTATTTTATCACCAGAATCCTGATCGATGGAGGTTCCAGTCTTAACATCTGTCTGCTGGTAATATCAAGAAGTTGGGTAAAGGGCTGCACGAGATAAAAGATGGAGCAATCAATGTGAAAGCCTTAGATGGTTCTCAGAGGTCCACCATTGGTGAGATTATTCTATGCTTGCAGATGGGGCTAACCTGGTTCGATGTCGATTTCTAGGTAATAGATGTACCAGCATCCTACAACTTGCTGCTAGGACGGCCATGGATTCATGCTGCTGGGGCCGTAACATCAATGTTGCATCAGGCAGTAAAGTTCGAATGGAATCACCAGGAAATGATCATTCACGGGGACGGTAGCAACCCTATATACGGTCGCCAGACCATTCCGGCAATCGGGGGAAGAAGGAAGCTGGGTGGAGAAACTTACCACCACATCGAGCGGGGTCAATGCTATCGACAAAGACAAATGGTTGGATAACAAAATCGAGAGTATACTGAATTGGAGTGGGTATGAACCTGGCAAAGGGGTCGTCAAGAATCTCCAAGGAATCACTAAGCCCATAAAACTCAAGAAACATGGCACTACCTTCGGTTTGGGGATATGATTACACCTGGGAAGAATTGAACAACTCGTCGCCACCATGGAGCGATCCTACTATCCACTAGAGCAGCCAATACCGCATCTGGAGCAGACTTTCCAACAGGCTGACGTTATTTATGGGTCGGATGAAGAAGAAGCGCTTGCAGCAATGAAGAACTTGTTCTTAGAAGACAGTGGTATGGACTGTTGTGTCATTCTCGAGGAGGAGGGGAAGGAAGGCCCTTCCATACAGGCTGTGAGTAGAGGGGCATATCTCAAGAATTGGACCATCAGAACAACTAGAGCCCCACCAGCCTCGGGGTAGCAAGGCTAATACAAGCATCATTCATTGTTTTTATTTACCAAATGATTTTTCTTTTCGCATTTTTCAATTCCCGCAATTAGATCGTCGATGTTCAAAACAATTATTCAAAAACATGTTTGATTTTTCTTATGATTTAAATATTTATTGCTATCTCTCCTTACTTTACCAATACGGCATTACTATTACCTATCTTGATGAACCAATGACTGTGACATGCAATAAGACAATGCAACAAACAGATATTGATTCAGAAGAAGACGAGATACTTGAGGAAATTATCAAAGAAGTTGAGAACTTTGAGAACAGACCTAAGTCCAACCTGGACAAGATCAAAATTGTCAACCTGGGAGATTCAGAAAATATCAAGGAAACACGAATCAGCATTCACCTATCGCCTTCAGAAAAGGAAAGTATACAGAGTTTCTAAAAGAATATGAGGACATATTTGCCTGGCCGTATGATGACATGCCTGGTCTGAGTACGTCTATTGTGGCTCACAAACTTTCAACTGATCCTATGTGTCCCCCTGTAAAGCAAAAGCTCAGAATGTTCAAGCTTCATATGAGTTTAAAAATCACGGAAGAAGTCAACAAGCAGATCAAAGCTAAGGTTCTCAAGGTAGTGGAATACCCAACATGGTTAGCCAACATTGTGCCTGTGCCGAAAAAGGATGGGAAGGTCAGAGTCTGTGTCGACTACCGGGATCTCAACCGGGCCAGTCCGAAAGACGACTTCCCTTTAACAAATATACACATCCTTATCGATAATTGTGCTAAGCATGAGTTACAGTCATTCGTAGATTGCTTCGCTGGTTATCATCAAATCTGGATGTATGAGGATGATGCTGAGAAAACGGCTTTCATTACGTCGTGGGGAGTGTACTATTACAAGATGATGCCATTTGGCCTGAAGAATGTAGGGGCCACCTACATGAGGGCCATGACTACCATCTTCCATGACATGATACACAAGGAAATAGACGTGTATGTGGATGATGTTATTATCAAATCCAAGAAGGTCACTGACCACATGGAAGATCTGAGGAGGTTCTTCAACAGGTTACGGAGGTATAACCTGAAACTAAACCCCGCAAAGTGCGCATTTGGGGTTCCTACTGGAAAATTACTTGGGTTTATTGTGAGCCACCGAGGAATAGAACTGGATCCATCAAAAGTCAAAGCCATTCAAGAACTACCACCGCCGAAGAACAAGAAGGACGGGATGAGTTTCTTAGGAAGGCTTAACTACATCAGCCGATTCATAGCACAATCCACAGGTATCTGTGAGCCAATCTTTATGATGTTGAAGAAGGACGCCGCTACCAAATAGACAGATGACTGCCAAAAGGCCTTAAACAAAATCAATGAGTACCTATCAACACCACCAGTCTTAGTCCCACCCGAGCAAGGTAGGCCCTTTCTACTCTCCGTTGCAGTGTTAGATGGAGCCTTCGGTTGCGTTCTGGGGTAGCATGATGAAACAGGGATGAAAGATAAAGCCATTTATTATCTCAGTAAGAAGTTCACCCTGTACGAGGCCCGATATTCTCTATTGGAACGCACCTCTTGTGCTTTAACTTGGGTAGCTCAGAAGCTGAGACATTACTTCTGTGCCTATACCACATATCTCATGTCGAGAATGGATCCCTTGAAATACATCTTTCAGAAGCCCATGCCCACTGGCAAGCTGTCCAAGTGGCAAATCTTGTTGAGTGACTTCGACATTGTTTACGTAACACAGAAGGCGGTCAAGGGACAGGCACTGGCAGACCACCTTGCCAAAAACCCCGTAGATGGAGGATACGAACCGTTGAAAACGTATTTTCCTGATGAAGAGGTATCATTCATAGGAGAAGACATTGCAGAATCCTATGAAGGTTTGAGAATGTTCTTCGATGGAGCGGAAAACTTTAAAGGAGTTGGCATAGGAACAGTCCTAATATCAGAAACCGGTCAGCATTATCCAGTGTCCGCCAAACTCAGGTTCCCATGCTCTAACAATATAACTGAGTATGAAGCCTGCATCTTAGGGCTCAATATGGCCATTGACATGAACGTGCAAGAGCTGCTAGTGATTGGAGATTCAGATTTTCTTATACAACAGGTACGAGGAGAACAGGCAACCAAGAATTCCAAGATACTCCAGTATCTGCACCACCTAGAAGAATTGAGAAGGAAGTTCATGAAGATGGAATTCCAACATGTTCCTAGAATCCAGAATGAGTTCACTTATGTATTGGCTACCCTATCATCTGTGATACAACATCCGGACAAGAATTTCATCGGTCTCATTCCGGTGAAAGTCCATGATCAGCCAGCTTACTGCGCCCATGTCGAAGAGCAAGCAGACGGAAAGCCTTGTTTTCATGATATCCACTTATATTTGGAAAAAGGAGAGTACCCAGAGCTTGCCAATCCTATTCAGAAACGCACACTTCGGAGATTGTCCAACAACTTCTTTCAGAGCGGGGGAATCCTGTATAGGAGGACTCCTGATTTGGGACTATTAAGATGTGTTGACGCAAAGGAAGCATCCAAGATGCTAGAGGAAATTCATGGTGGGACTTGTGGTCCACATATGAACGATTTTGTTTTAGCAAAGAAGGTAGTCCGGGCTGGCTACTTCTGGATGACTATGGAGACAGACTGCATCCAGTATGTCCAGAAATGCCATCGCTGTCAGATACATGCAGATATGATAAAGGTACCCCCGAATGAGCTCAATGCAACAAGCTCACTATGACCATTCGCCGCCTGGGGAATGGACGTTATTGGGCCAATCCAGCCTGCCGCTTCCAACGGACACAGGTTTATCCTGGTAGCTATAGACTATTTCACGAAATGGGTCGAAGCAGCATCTCACAGAGCGGTAACTAAGAAACTCGTGGTAGACTTTGTCCACGACCGTATTGTTTGTCGATTCGAGATTCCATAGTCAATCATTACTGATAACGGCTTCAACCTCAACAGCGACTTGATGAAAGCTATGTGTGAAACTTTCAAGATCAGACACAAGAATTCCATAGCCCACAAGCCTCAAATGAATGGAGCTGTAGAAGCCGCCAACAAGAATATCAAGAAGATATTGAGGAAAATGATAGAGAAGCATAAACAGTGGCACGAGAAGTTATCATTCCCTCTTTTGGGGTATCACACCACAGTCCTCACATCAACCAGGGCAACCTCCTATATGCTATTTTATGGTACAGAGGCGGTCATTCCCGCTGAAGTAGAAGTTCCTTCCCTAAGGATCATACAGAAAGTTGAGCTCGACGACGCAGAGTGGGTGAAGATTCGTTACGAGCAACTAGCTCTTATAGACGGATCCGTACATGGTTCACCGGGTTTTGACAGGAGGAGCCCTCATACTTGCATAAATGGACGGAGAAGTTTGGCCAAAGCCGATTAATTTAAAAGCAGTCAAGCGTTACTATGTGTAATCTTTATGCTTTCCTCATATGATGTAAATTGAACTACACCTGACCTGATTCCCGTTTAAGATGGGATACATAGGCAGCCCTATGGGATCGGTCACAATTCAATAAAAATTTCATTTTCCCCCTAAATTGGAAACTGGGGCAGAATTTTGAGTAGGACCCTCAAAATTCTGAAGTAACTTCAGCCGATCGCCGCACGAGGAACTGTCGGAAACGTCAACCCACCAAACTGGGGCAGAATTTTGAGGAGGACCCTAAAATTTCAGTTAGCAAGAGAGGTTACAATGTCTCATACCACGTCACTGTCGTTAGTTCATCTAAAAGCTATTTTAATTATACATTTATGTCATACTTTTAAAAAATCATGCATGTTTATTATTGAAACTACTTCGTTTTGCAACGCTACCCCAACGATACAAATGGTATCACCAGATCAAAGCAAAACGAGTCAAGCAAAGCCAACAGGGATACGAACTAACATTTCCCCCTTTACAAAACTCACTATTTTTCTTTGGATGCAGGTACTAGGATTGCGAAATCATTAAAACATACTGCACGCTCATGGAACAAACACTGTTCAAGAATACGACTCTCTGAATCGTTACACTTGCCAACATTTGCTTCCGCACACCAGTGATGTCCCGTACGTCACAATGCTCCCAGTAATCACAACGCCGCGATCTGCTATCAGCTAAGAAAACTCTACTGTCATTTGATATTTTATTTATTGCATAAGGCTACTATTCTGCCTTCCAAGGTTAAACTCTACCTCCATCTGCATCTGCATTGCATAAGGCTACCATTCTGCCTTCCAATTTGCATAAGGCTACTATTCTGCCTTCCGAGGTTAAACTCTACCTCCATCTGCATTAGCATTGCATAAGGCTACCATTCTGCCTTCCGACTTCCATAAGGCTACAATTCTGCCATCCGAGGTTAAACTCTACCTCCATCTGCATCTGCATTGCATAAGGCTACCATTCTGCCTTCCAACTTGCATATGGCTACTATTCTACCTTTTGCGACTAAACGCTGTCTCCATCTACATTTGCACGGCTGAAAGATCGCCACATACTACATTTGCACGGCTGAAAGATCGCCACATACTACATTTGCATGGCTGAAAGATCGCGACATACTACATCTGCACCGCTAAAAGATCGCCACATAATGCATCGACACGACTGAAAGATCGCCTCATACTGCATCGCACGGCTGAAAGATCGCCACATACTACATTTGCATGGCTGAATGATCGCCACATACTACATTTGCGTGGCTGAAAGATCGCCACATACTACATTTGCACGGCTGAAAGATTGCAGCATACTACATTTGTATGGCTGAAAGATCGCCACATACTACATCTGCACGCCTGAAAGATCGCCACGTACTGCATCTGCACGGCTGAAAGATCGCCTCATACACCATCGCACAGCTGAAAGATAGCCTCATACTGCATTACACGGCTGAAAGATCACCACATTGCACGGCTAAAAGATCGCCACATTGCACGGCTGAAAGATCGCCACTTGCTACTGCATCCTTCATGGGCTGAAATATCGCCAACTCATCCAAAGGCTTCATCGTTCGGAGGCGCACTCTTCATAGCCCTAGAACACCATGTCATGGCCCGAGGATTTCTTTCAAACTTTTGCATATCATTATTCAAAGGCGTCATGGTTCGGAGGCACCATCCTCACAACCCGAGAACATCATTTCATGGCCTGCGAATCCTTTATTATATGCTTCATGGGCCAGGACATCATGGCCTGAGGACGTCATTCTTAACCGTCCAAAGACAGCATTCATGGTCCAACGGGAATCTGCATCATGTTTAAATTTGCGCACAATATATGCTTGTGTTATTTATTTGCAGGTAAATCGGCGAGCAACAGTCATCCCGGCGGGAGCAGTTCTGCTCCAGTGCTCGCAGCCATATCAAACCTAACTATTCCCATAAACTGTCCGCTCACTCAGCCCTAGATGCTGCGTCCGTTCTTGAAATCGCTTCATCGGTATACTCCGCCGATGAGTCCTAAACTACAAGATTAGAAGCCAGGGTGCGGCCTAAACCTCTTCAAACCGTTTTGCTCGGTCAAAATTGGCCAACATTTCTTCACCCGAAAACTCTTTCATCCTTCCAGGGTAAGGAGGGGCAGCTGTTGATACCCAATTTTTTCCTATATATTTTCAATATGCAAAAATACTTTCAAAATAGCATATATATGCATATATAAGCATGTCCAAGCGTTTTTATTATTTTTTCCACAAGTTTTAAGGGTTTTTAAATTGATTTATTCCCCTTTTTCATCCATAAAATCCCCAATAATTATTTCCAAAATTATTATTTTGATAATTCATCTATTGGATTTTTATATTTATGCCAAAATACGGCTAAGGTAATTTGTACATACTTTTACAATTTTATTTAGTATTTTCAAAGCTAAATTGCATATAATTACAATATTAACCCTTTCAAGGTTTTATTAGGTTTTATTTTTATAAAATAGGGTCCCTATTTTTATATTGTTAATTATATTCTATAAATTATTTTAGCTACTTAAAATTAATCTTCAAAAGCCGTTTATTATTTCTGATAATTTAATAAGGGGAAACTTGGCTATTTAAATAACAGCCCATTTGTATTTCAATTTTAGCCTAAATTGAACCCCAATTCCCCAGCCCAATTTTCATTTAATCCCGACCCTTACCCAATTAAATCCTACCCATACCTGGATCCCCACCTACCCATTTTAATCTAGGTTGTTGATCATTCAGATCAACGGCCACCATTACCCCTTACCATTTTTAAACCCTAAACGACCCCTTACCCTAAATCATTTCTCACCACATGCCGCCCTTGAATCCCTTCCTCTCAAATTCTCTCTGCAACATCACCTAAACCCTAGCCACCGCCACCCAAATCTACCCTAATTCCCTTCAATCCCCACCTAATCCATGAACTACCATGGCGGTTTGAGGCGTGTAATCGTCTCCTATGTCTACTGATTACCTATTTTCGTGATTCCATGGATAGATCTCGAAGAGATCTGGTCCAGTCCATGCTCAACCCCTATCTCTGGTCTTTTTCCGGCCACCCATGACCGTTCAAGTCGGATCCATGGCTTTTTCGCCTAGATCGGTAACCTTTCTAAGTCTTTCTCACCTTTTCGGGTTCTCTGAAACCCTAGCTTTAAGAGCTTTCCGATTTTTCTTTCAGATCTGTCATAGATCTATCCATGTTTTCTGCTACCTGGTTCATCGTGTTAAAAACCCTAAGTGTTTTTGTTCGATTAAGTTCTTTGTGTTTGAATCTTTTTTTTCTTGTTTGACTTATCCGATCCTGAATTCCTATCTTTTCAACTCAGCTCTGTCAAAACCCTAATTCTTTATTAATGTTTTCTTCACTTATTGCTATGAGTTTAAAGACTTTTCTTGCTTCTGTGTGTTGATGTCCTATACCTGTTACTATTGTTTCATCACTTCTGATTCTATGTGACCACTTGACTTTGTTGACTACTGTGCTCCGAGTAGGTTTCTTTTACTACTGAATCATAGCCTACTCCTGCAACTACTATATCTTTGTGTTGCTTCTTTTGTCAATATGTTTGACCCTGCATGTCTAATACGCCTGTTCATTCCTTGCTATTTATATGTTGAAGTGCAGAATCGTGACCACTTCTTGATTTATCTTGCTTTCCTTAAGTGACGGTTTAATTGCAAGGTTTTCTTATAAACCCTAAATTTTACTCATTTGTTTAAATTGATTGATTCCCTTCCTTTAATTACTGTGATGTTTTACCTTGAATCCATTCCCAAAATTAAGTATATTTTGTACTTAGACTCAATTATTTACCTTATACTTTTACTACCCCCTTATATGGCAAGAATGAATCTATCTCAAACTGATTTCTTTCCTTAATTAACCCTATTATTATCCGTTTGAGCAGTAATCCCTTGATTAAAGGGAAGTACTTGTGTTGATTGATTCTGATTGAGATTATTTCCATGTCTATGATAAAACCTTACTTGTTACCTTATTCTCTACTTGTTTTTAAAGCTATAAATACCCAATGTTTTCATTATAAAAAAGACACGAACAATTGAGTTCAAAACACACACCTACACACTCAAAACTCTTTCTTTATCTATTACTACTTGTGCTACTGCTTTGTCTAACCGGCTGAAAGCCAAGGCTAGACTGTGGAATCCTGCTTACTTTTCCTTTCTGCACTTTGCTTCTTTGACTGGTATGTCCTAGTTTAATTTTAAAGCTCCAACAATAACATGCTGCCTTATTTGTTTCAGCTTCTTTCATTTTGGTCTACTCCCGCTAGGGGTTCTGTTAAGGTGCATTACTAGCATGCTATAATGTCTCCCCTTCCCCATTAGATTAATGCACTACCCTATGCGTGTTTCAAGGCATGCTCTGTCAGTCACTTATTGTGCACTTGCCATCCCAAGTCCCTATCCCCTCAATGTGCTTATGTTCTTTCTGACTAGCCTGTGATCATGTCAGTATCAGCCATTGCTCTGCATGTCCAACTAGTCCTAACACCCTTAATGGGGTTATGTGTTTACAGTCAAATGTATGTGTGTCCTAAACCCCTTGACCCTTTTTATGAGTACTAATTCTGTGTGTGATCCCATCTTGGCAGTTTTAGTTTCGTTTACTACCACAACTGGTTTCTGATTACTTTCAACCCAGTTTTTAAACATAGTCTTTTCAAACTATGTCCAGCACTCTCACCTACTCTTAGAATCTAGGTTCTGCCCCTTTTGTGTGAGCCTTGCCTTGGGACCTTTGAGCTCCCTCTGAACTTGGACACATATGTGCTGGCCCTTCCACACTACACTCATTCTGTTTGGTTATGCAAATCTGGGTGTGTGCACTACGCGGGATCCGTTGAGATCCTTAGGGAACTCTAACACACCCAGAAATGAGAAAGGCTTTGGTATAATATTAGCATTGAAGTGATTAATTACATAACTCAGACAGGAAGTCAAGATCAGGCTTCATGTGGTTGTAGCTTCTTGTTTTTCTTTCATTTTTGCTTATGTAATTCAATCACACGGTTTGTAATATTTTGTAAACATTATGGGGTGGGCTAGTGAAAAGGGATGGGAAATATGCATGCTATCAAAAGGGGTAGAAACCATGTTATTAGGTTTAAATTCCTAATTGCGTAATATAATACATGCTTAGGACTCATTTCATGCATTAGAGATCATGTTCCTTAGGATTTACACTTACTGTTTTCTGCATATCTATTTCACTATCATACCACTTAGCAAATCCTGCGTTAAATGTTTTAATAACCAATGTTTCTGCAATCATGTTCCTATTGTCATGCACAGTTAGAGATCCTGTTTTAGGCTAAAACAACACTAACAAGAAATGTCATCTCTGGATATTCTAGTAATCATGTTCTAAACGTTGTAGTATTCGTGCATATAGAAATCCTGTTTAGGAGTCTGCATATATATTCTTCTACATCTCTGCACGTTAGATATCATGTCTTTAGGATTTCATTTATATTTTCTTAAGCACACTAAGGCTAATTATGAACGCATAAAAGGAATACAAGAATTTTACTTAGTCTTTGCAATTAACTAGCAACAATTCTATGTGCTGAACACCTAGAACAACATGTTTAGGTAATAGTAATAATTTCCAACTGTCTTAATAATCTTGAATAACTACTGAATCCTGCTCACGCCTAGGCAAGCCTAGGTAATTACTTAAATAAAACTGGGACTACTTTGGTTAATTATCAACTACTACAACCAGCAGACAGGCCTGATTTGGACTTCTTTTTTGAGTTATATAATGAATCTGGTTCTGACTCAAACACCCTGCTTTAGGATATTAAAATTCAGACCTTAACTGTGTTTAAGTCATGCTGTTTATATGCATTACTTGCGGAGGTATACATGAGCCTTCTAATTGTTTACATGTCTCCCTTTTAAATGCAGTCCTCTGTGTTTTTCTATGTCGCCTTAGACTTTCTACCTTTAAACCTAAGATTCAGCCTAAAACCTCCCTCTTATAGGAATAGTAGTCCTAAATCCCTCCGGGACTGATATGAATGGGACGGGAAACAACATGCAATAGAGGTCGAGACCAATCATCGTTTTAATACCTTCACGGGATGGGAAAGGGTAGATATGGATATGATGACCGGTGCGCTAATACCACGTGTATCCCCTCTTCTGAGGAGTGCCATACCGGGTATTGCATTGATATGATCCATATTACAAATAAACCTAGGACTCCTTTTACATTCACAAGGATGTTTAGATTATAACTCTTTTCAAAACCATGCTTTTATAGTTTTTCAAACACTTGTGTACTTAATTTCAAAATCCCCTATTACTTGAGCCTTATTTGTTTACTTGCTAATTGCACAAATTCACAAAAACTATCTGGCCGGGAACCACACTAGTGGATCCTGAGGGGTGCCTTACACCTTCCCCTCAGGATAATTTCAAGCCCTTATCCTATCTCTGATTACCAAACATAGTTGTAGTTGAACCCCATAGGTGCCTTAACGCACCTTAAAATTGTTAGGTAATGACTCTTCAAAATTGCAAAACCCCTTTCCCGGAAGGAAAGAGTTGTCCCAACCAAATGTCATAAACCCGAATTTGCGAGAAAAAGGGGGCGCGACAGCATATCGACTTTGCTGGCGATTTCTTTTTAGGCTTTTACCATTTCAGATTGTTCTTGTGAATTTGTACCCTCCCTTTATGTGCAATTACTTGTTTAATTTCTTTAAGAATTAAATTTCCTCTTCAAAAGCAAAACCGGCGTATCTTTCTTGTTTCCGTCCTTTACTTGCTGCCTTAAATTATAAAAATTATTTTATTTATTGCTTTCTTAACGTGAAAATACATGTCAACATGCTTTTCAATTGTTGCATAATCATGCTCAACATCATACTCCACTCGTGCCAAAAAAATACAATAGCAACGCTTTTAATAAGTGGTTGCGCTCTTCCTATATCATTACCCCCTAATTACGGAAAGGCGTATTTGCTGTAAAACTAGTCGATCAGCGGTGCAGTCGACAGTTTCGTGCCTTCCCCCCTTGAGTTGTCCGCTCAAGGGTACCAGTATGAAACCCCATAGAAACCTTATTCTGTTTAAATTGTGCATGCATCATCGTCATACCTAGTCGGGTCAGTTATGTTGTCCACATAATTATCCTTTAAGATAACCTTATCCAAAGTCCACTAGGTTTCCTTAAAACCCCAACAGACATCGTCACGTTTTGTGCATTTATTTGGAGACTTAAATGTTTCATGCTAATTGTTGATATTAAATAGTCGAGTACGATGGGGGTAACAGCCTAACCTTGTTTGCCTTGCAGAGAAATGAGGCACGAAGTCCCCAGATTCGGCAAGGTCACCAACATCCACCCAAGATTGCTGAGTTGGTAGGAAGATTTACATTCTAGTGACAAACCCCTCGTCAAAAATCTCAAAAGGGTTGAAGACTGTCAAAAGGCTAAAGGGACCGAAGGTGGACATCTAGCAAGAGCGTACCTGTTGCTGGGACTTCGCGAGTTGGGCAAGCTGTTCGCCAAGGATGCCGAATCTGGGGAAGGTCCTTCTAGGACCAAATAGATAGGAATTTACCTTTTTGCCTTATGAATGTAACAAGGCCAATGGCCATTAGTGACTTTTATTTTCTTGCTTATTTAGTGTCATTTTGCGATTCGCCTATTTCTTATCAATTAAATGAGGCATTTAGCATTCTAAGTTCTCTAAATCAATTTGTCCTTAGGCCTACCTCGGGCACAAAGAGGTTCCTAAATTAGGACACGCTTTACATTCCCGCACTATGTGTTTAAATATTGCAAATACTCTTTGTAATCCCCAATGACTTGATTACCTTTTGTTTTTATTTTTGTTTTCTTTCTTTTTATTATTCCCCTCCCCGAAGGTTAGTTCTCGCACTCTGGCATCAATTCTCTAGGAGGAGGAGGAGGAAGGCCCTTCCATACAGGCTGTGAGCAGAGGGGGCATATCTCAAGAATTGGACCATCAAAACAACCGGAGCCCGACGAGCCTCGGGGTAGCAAGTCTAAAACAAGCATCATTCATTGTTTTTAATTACCAAATGATTTTTCTTTTCGCATTTTCAATTCCCGCAATAAGATAGTCGATGTTCAAAACAATTATTCAAAAGCATGTTTGATTTTTCTTATGATTTAAATATTTATTGCTATCTCTCCTTACTTTACAAATACAGCATTACTATTACCTATCTTGATTAACCAATGACTGTGACATGAAATGAGACAACGCAACAAACGGGTATTCATTCAGAAGAAGATGAGATACCCAAGGAAATAATCAAAGAAGATGAGAACTTTGAGAACAGACCTAAGTCCAACCTGGACGAGACCGAAATTGTCAACCTGGGAGATTCACAAAACGTCAAGGAAACATGAATCAACATTCACCTATCGCCGTCAGAAAAGGAAAAGTATACAGAGTTTCAGAAAGAACATGAGGACATATTCGCATGGTTGTATGATTACATGACTGGTCTGAGTACGTCTATTGTGGCTCACAAACTGCCAACTGATCCTACGTGTCCCCCTGTAAAGCAGAAGCTCGGAAAGTTCAAGCCTAATATGAGTTTAAAAATTAATGAAGAAGTCAACAAGCAGACCAAAGCTAAGGTTCTCAAGGTAGTGGAATACCCAACATGGTTAGCCAACATTGTGCCTGTGTCGAAGAAGGATGGGAAGGTCAGAGTCTGTGTCGACTACTGAGATCTCAACCGGGCTAGTCCAAAGACGACTTCCCTTTACCAAATATACACATCCTGATCGACAATTGCGCTAAGCATGAGTTACAGTCATTTGTAGATTATTTTGCTGGTTATCATGAGATCTGGATGGATGAGGAAGATGTTAAGAAAACGACTTTCATTACACCGTGGGGAGTGTACTGTTACAAGATGATGCCATTCGGCCTGAAGAATGTAGGGGACACCTACATGAGGGCCACGACTACTATTTTCCATGACATGATATACAAGGAAATAGAGGTGTATGTGGACGATGTTATTATCAAATCCAAGAAGGCCGCAAACCACATGGAAGATCTAAGGAAGTTCTTCAACAGGTTGCGAAGGTATAACCTGAAACTAAACCCCGCAAAGTGCGCATTTGGGGTTCCTGCTGGAAAATTACTTGGGTTTACTGTGAGCAGCCGAGGAATAGAACTGGATCCATAAAAATTCAAAGCCATTAAAGTACTACCACCGCCGAAGAACAAGAAGGACGTGATGAGTTTCTTAGGAAGGCTTAACTACATCAGCCGATTCATAGCACAATCCACGGTTATCTGTGAGCCAATCTTTAAGATGTTGAAGAAGGACGCCGCTACCAAGTGGACCGATGGCTGCCAAAAGGCCTTCGACAAAATCAAGGAGTACCTGTCAACACCACCAGTCTTAGTCCCACCCGAGCCAGGTAGACCCTTACTACTCTACCTTGCAATGTTAGATGGAGCCTTCAATTGCGTTCTAGGGCAGCATGACGAAACAGGGAGGAAAGAGCAGGCCATTTATTATCCCAGTAAGAAGTTCACCCCGTACGAGGCCCGGTATTCTCTATTGGAACACACCTGTTATGCTTTAACTTGGGTAGCTCAGAAGCTGAGACATTACTTCTATGCCTATACCACATATCTCATATCGAGAATGGATCCCTGGAAATACATCTTTCAGAAGCCCATGCGCACTAGCAAGCTGGCCAAATATGTGTAATCTTTATGCTTTCCTCATTTGATTTAAATTGAACTACACCTTACCTGATTCCCGTGTAAGAGGGGATACGTAGGCAGCCCTATGGGTTCGGTCACAATTCAATTAAAATTTCGTTTTCCCCCAATATTGGAAATTAGGGCAGAATTTTGAGGAGGACCCTCGAAATTCCAAAGTAATTTCAGCCCATCGCCGCACGAGCAACAGTCAGAAACGTCAACCCACCAAACTGGGGAAGAATTTTGAGGAGGACCCACAAAATTCCATTAGCAAGAGAGGTTGCAATGTCTCGAACCACGTCACAGTCGTCGGTTCATCTAAAAGCTATTTTAATTATACATTTATGTCATACTTTTACAAAATCATGCATGTTTATTATTGAAACTGCTTCGTTTTGCAATGCTACCCCAACGATAAAAATGGTATCACTAGATCAAAGCAGAACGAGTCAAGCAAAGCCAGCAGGGATACGAACTAACATTTCCCCCATTACAAAACTCACGATTTTTCTTTGGATGCAGGCACTGGGATTGCGAAATCATTAAAACATACTGCACGCTCATGGAACAAACATTGTTCAAGAATACGACTCTCTTAACCGTTACACTTGCCAACATTTGCTATCCGCACACCAGTGATGTCCCGTACGTCACAATGCTTCCAGTAATCACAGCGTCGCGATCTGCTATCAGCTAAGAAAACTCTACTTTCATTTGATATTTTATTTATTGCATAAGGCTACTATTCTGCCTTCCAAGGTTAAACTCTACCTCCATCTGCATCTGCATTGCATAAGGCTACCATTATGCCTTCCAATTTGCATAAGGCTACTATTCTGCCTTACAAGGTTAAACTCTACATCCATCTGTATCTGCATTGCATAAGGCTACCATTCTGTCTTCCAACTTGCATAAGGCTACTATTTTGCCTTCCGAGACTAAACGTTGTCTCCATATACATTGGCGCGGCTGAAAGATCGCCATATATTACATCTGCATGGCTGAAGGATTGCCACATATTAGATCTGCATGGCTGAATGATTGCCACATACTACATTTGCATGGCTGAAAGATCGCCACATACTACATCTGCACGGCTGAAAGATCGCCACATGCTGCATTTGAACGGCTGAAAGATCGCCACATACTACATTTGCATGGCTTAAAGATCGCCACATACTACATATGCACGGCCGAAAGATCGCCACATACTGCATCAGTACGGCTGAAAGATCGCCTCATACTGCATTGCATGGCTGAAAGATCGCCACATACTACATTTGCATAGCTGAAAGATCGCCACATACTACATTTGCACGGCTAAAAGATCCCCTCATAGCATTACACGACTGAAAGATTGCCACATACTACACCTGCACGGCTGAAAGATCGCCACATACTGCGTCTGCACGGCTGGAAGATCGCCTCATACTGCATCGCACGGCTGAAAGATCGCCACATACTACATTTGCACGACTAAAATATCGCCACATACTACATTTGCATGGCTGAAAGATCGGCACATACTACATCTGCACGGCTGAAAGATCGCCTCATACTGCATCGCACGGCTGAAAGATCGCCATATACAATTGCATNGAGGTTAAGCTCTACCTCCATCTGCATCTGTATTGCATAAGGCTACTATTCTGCCTTCCATTTGCATAAGGCTACCATTCTGCCTTCCGAGACTAAACGATGTCTCCATCTGCATTGCATGGCTGAAAGATCGCCCCATAATGCATTGCATGGCTGAAAGATCGCCACATACTGCATTGCATGGCTGAAAGATCGGCACATACTACATCTGCACGGCTGAAAGATCGCCTCATACTGCATCGCACGGCTGAAAGATCGCCATATACAACATTTGCATGGCTGAAAGATTGCCACATACTACATTTGCACGGTTGAAAGATCTCCACATACTACATTTGCATGGATGAAAGATCGCCACATACTACATCTGCACGGCTGAAAGATCGCCACATACAGCATCTGCACGGCTGAAAAATCGCCTCATACTACATCGCATGGCTGAAAGATTGCCATATACTACATTTGCATGGCTGAAAGATCGCCACATACTACATTTGCATGGCTGAAAGATCGCCACATACGACATCTGCACGGCGAAAGATCGCCACATACACCATCTGCACGGCTGAAAAATCGCCTCATACTACATCGCATGGCTGAAAGCTTGCAACATACTACATTTGCATGGCTGAAAGATCGCCACATACTACATTTGCACGGCTGAAAGATCGCTACATACTACATCTGCACGGCTGAAAGATCGCCACATACTGCATTTGCACGGCTGAACGTTCGCCACATACTACATTTGCATGGCTGAAAGATTGCCACATACTACATCTACATGGCTGAAATATCGCCACATACCTCATCCGCATGGCTGAAAGATCGCCTCATACTGCATCACACAGCTGAAAGATCGCCACATACTACATTTGCATGGCTGAATGATGGCAACATACTACATTTGCACGGCTGAAAGATCGCTACATACTACATCTGCACGGCTGAAAGATCGCCACATACTGCATTTGCACGGCTGGAAGATCGCCACATACTACATTTGCATGGCTGAAAGATTGCCACATACTACATTTGCACGGCTGAAAGATCGTCACATACTATATCTGCACGGCTGAAAGATCGCCTCATACTGCATCACACGGCTAAAAGATCGCCACATACTACATTTGCATGGCTGAAAGATCGCCACATACTACATCTGCACGACTGAAAGATTGCCACATACAGCATCTGCACGGCTGAAAAATCGCCTCATACTGCATCGCATGGCTGAAAGATTGCCACATACTACATTTGCACGGCTGAAAGATCGCCACATATACATTTGCACGGCTGAAAGATCACCACATACTGCATTTGCACGGCTGGAAGATCGCCACATACTATATTTGCATGGCTGAAAGATTGCCCACATACTACATTTGCACGGCTGAAAGATCGCCACATACTGCAGCTACACGGCTGAAAGATCGCCTCATACTGCATAACACGGCTAAAAGATCGCCACATGCTACATTTGCCTGGCTGAAAGATCGCCACATACTACATTTGCACGGCTGAAATATCGCCACATACTACATTTGCAGGGCTGAAAGATCGCCACATACTACATCTACACGGCTGAACGATCGCCACATATTGCATCTGTACGACTGAAAGATCGCCTCATACTGCATTACCCGGCTGAAAGATCGCCATATTGCACGGCTGAAAGATTGCCACATTGCACGGCTGAATGATCGCCACATGCTACTGCATCCTTCATGGGCTGAAAAATAGCCAACTCATCTAAAGGCGTCATCGTTCGGAGACACCCTCTTCATAGCCCGAGAACACCATGTCATGGCCCGAGGATTTCTTTCAAACTTTTGCATATCATTATTCAAAGGCGTCATGGTTCGGAGGCACCATCCTCATAGCCCGAGAACATCATTTCATGGCCTGCGAATCCTTTATTATACGCTTCATGGCCCAGGACATCATGGTTTGAGGACGCCTTTCTTAACCGTCCAAAGACAGCATTCATGGTCCAACGGGAATCTGCATCATGTTTCAATTTGCGCACAATATATGCTTGTGTTGTTTATTTGCAGGTAAACCGGCGAGCAACAGTCATCCCGGCGGGAGCAGTTCCGCTCCAGTGCCTGCAGCCATATCAAACCTAATCATTCCCGTAAACCGTCCGCTCACCCAGCCCTATATGCTGCGTCCGTTCTTGAAATCGCTTCATCGGTATACTCCGCCGATGAGTCCTGAACTACATACGGCCTGATTCCTATAAAACTAGGGAGATGTAGGCAGCTCAGAAGCCAGGGTGCGGCCTAAACCTCTTCAAACCATTTCACAAGGTCAAAATTGGCAATCATTTCTTTACCCGAAAACTCTTTCATCCCTGTTGATACCCAATTTTTTCCAATATATTTTCAATATGGAAAGATACTTTCAAAATAGCATATATATGCATATATAAGCATGTCCAAGCATTTTTATTATTTTTTCCATAATTTTTAAGGGGTTTTAAATTGATTTATTTCCCTTTTTCATCCATAAAATCCCCAATAATTATTTTCAAAATTATTATTTTGGTAATTCATCTATTGGATTTTATATTTATGCCAAGATATGGCTAAGGTAATTTTTACATATTTCTACAATTTTATTTAGTATTTTCAAAGCTGAATTGCATATAATTACAATATAAGCCCTTTCAAAGTTTAATTAGGATTTATATTTATAAAATGGGGTCCCGTATTTTTAAATTGTTAATTATACGTTATAAATCATTTTGGCTTTTTAAATTAATCTTCAGAAGCCATTTACTATTTCTTATAATTTAAAAAGGGGAAAATTGGCTATTTAAATAACAACCCATTTGTATTTCAATTTTAAAAATTGAACCCAATTCCCCAGCCCAATTTTAATTTAAACCCGACCCTTACCCAATTAAATCCTACCCAAACCCGGATCCCCACCTACCCCTTTTAATCTAGCCGTTGATCATTCAGATCAACGGCCACCATTGCCCCTTACCATTTTTAACCCCTAAACAACCCCTTACCCTAAATCATTTCTCACCACCCGCCGCCCTTGAATCCCTTCCTCTCAAACTCTCTCTGCAACATCACCTAAAGCCTAGCCGCCGCGACCCAAATCTACCCTAATTCCCTTCAATCCCCACCTAATCCATGGACTCCCATGGCGGTTTGAGGCGTGTACCCGTCTCCTATGTCTACTGGTTACCTATTTTCGTGATTCCATGGACAAATCTCGAAGAGATCTGGTCAAGTCCATTCTCAACCTCTATCTCTAGTCTTTTTCCGGCCACCCATGACCGTTCATGTCGGATCCATGGCTTTTCTGGTAAGGTCGGTAACCTTTCGAAGTCTTTCTCACTTTTCTGGGTTCTTTGAAACCCTAGCTTTAAGAGCTTTCTGATTTTTCTTTCAGATCTGTCTTAGATATATGCATGTTATGATCTTCTTAGTGTTTTCTCAAAGGTTCTTCGATTTTCTTTCAAAATTACTCTTCATTTTCAAATTAGGGTTTCCTAAACTATTCTCCGATTTTCAGTGTGTTTTATGAGTTAACAATGTTTAAATATTTTATCCATGTTTTCTGCTACCTGGTTCATCGTGTTAAAAACCCTAAGTGTTTTGGTTCTATCTGGGTTTCTGAAACTCTCTCTTTGTTTATTTTATACGCATGTTTGGTTCGATTAAGTTCTTTGTGTTTGAATCTTTTTTTTCTAGTTTGACTTATCCGATCCTGAGTTCCTACCCTTTCAACTCAGCTCTGTCAAAACCCTAATTCCTGTAAATTGTTTTCTTCACTTATTGCCATGAGATTAAAGACTTTTCTTGTT
The DNA here is from genome assembly GCF_001879085.1 of Nicotiana attenuata. NCBI lineage: Eukaryota > Viridiplantae > Streptophyta > Magnoliopsida > Solanales > Solanaceae > Nicotiana > Nicotiana attenuata. The sequence continues at coordinate 1,318,831 of NW_017670241.1, forward strand.
TCTGTGTGTTGATCTCCTTTACCTGTTACTATGGTTTCTTCACTTCTTATTCTACGTGACCACTTGACTTTGTTGACTATTGTGCTCCGAGTAGGTTTCTTTTACTACTGAATCATAGCCTACTCCTGCTACTACTATATGTTTGTGTTGCTTCTTTTGTCGATATGTTTTACCCTGCATGTCTAATACGCCTGTTCATTCCTTGCTATTTATATGTTGAAGTGCAGAATTGTGACCACTTCTTGATTGATCTTGCTTTCCTTAAGTGACGGTTTAATTGCAAGGTTTTCTTATAAACCCTAAATTTTACTCATTTATTTAAATTGATTGATTCTGTTCCTTTAATTACTGTGATGTTTTACCTTGAATCCTATCCCAAAATTAAGTATATTTTGTACTTACACTCAATTATTTACATTATACTTTTACTACCCCCTTATATGGAAAGAATCAATCTGTCTGAAACTGATTTCATTCCTTAATTAACCCTGTTAGTATCCGTTTGAGCAGTAATCCCTTGATTAAAGGGAAGTACTTGTGTGGATTGATTCTGATTGTGATTATTTCTATGTTTGTGATAAAACCTTACTTGTTACCTTATTCTCTACTCGTTTTTTAAGCTATAAATACCCCAATGTTTTCATTAAAAAAAGACATGAACAATTGAGTTCAGAACACATATTTACACACTCAAAACTCTTTCTTTTTCTATTACTACTTGTGCTACTGCTTTGTCTAGTCGGCTGAAAGCCAAGGCTAGACTGTGGAATCCTGCTTACTTTTCCTTTCTGCACTTTGCTTCTTTGACTGGTATGTCCTAGTTTAATTTAAAAGCTCCAACAACAACATGCTGCCTTATTTGTTTTAGCTTCTTTCATTTTGGTCTACTCCCGCTTGGGGTTCTGTTAAGGTGCATTACTAGCATGCTATAATGTCTCCCTTCTCCTTTATATTAATGCACTCCCCTATGTGTGTTTCAAGGCGTGCTCTGTCAGTCCCTTATTGTTCACTTGCCATCCCAAGTACCTATCCCCTCAATGTGCTTATGTTTTTTCTGACTAGCCTGTGATCATGCTAGTATCAGCCATTGATGTGCATGTCCAACAAGTCCTAAGACCCTTAATGGGGTTATGTGTTTACAGTGAAATTTATGTGTGTCCCAAACCCCTTGACCCCTTTGTATGACTACTGATTCTGTGTGTGATCCCGTCTTGGGAGTTTGAGTTTTGTTTACTACCACAACTGCTTTCAATCACCTCTGTTACTGATTACTTTTAACCCAGTTTTTAAACAAACTCTTTTCAAACTATGTCCAGCACTCTCACCTACTCTTAAAATCTAGGTTCTGCCCCTTTTATATGAGCCTTGCCTTGGGACCCTTGATCTCCCTCTGAACTTGGACACATAAGAGCTGACCCTTTCACACTGCACTCATTCTGTTTGGTTATGCAAATCTATGTGTGAGCACTGCCCGGGATCCTTTGAGGTCCTTAGGGAACTCTGACACACCCAGATATGAGAAAGGCTTTGGGATAATATTAGCATTGAAGTGATTAATTACATAATTCAGACAGGAAGTCAAGATCAGGCTTCCTATGGTTGTAGCTTCTTGTTTTTCTTTCATTTCTGCTTATGTAATTCAATCACATGGTTTGTAATATTTTGTTAGCATTATAGGGTTGGCTAGTGAAAAGGGATAGAAAATATGCATGCTATCAAAAGGGGTAGAAAGCAAGTTATTAGGTTTACATTCCAAATTGCATAATAGAATCCGTGCTTAGGACTCATTTCATGCATTTGAGATAATGTTCCTTAGGATTTGCACTTACTGTTTTCAGCATGTGCATTTCACTATCATACCACTTAGCAAATCCTGCGTTAAATGTGTTAATAACCAGTGTTTCTGCAATCATATTCCTATCGTCATGCATACTTAGAGATCCCGTTTTAGGCTAAAACAACACTAACAAGCATGTCATCTCCGCATATTCTAGTAATCATGTTCTAAACGCTATAGTATTCGTGCATATATAAATCCTGTTTAGGATTCTGCATATATATTCTTTTGCATCTCTGCACGTTAGATATGGCACACTTAGGCTAATTATGAACGCATAAAAGGAATACAACAATTTTACTTAGTCTTGGCAATTAACAAGCAATAACTCTATGTGCTGAACACCTAGAACATCATGTTTAGGTAATAATAATAATCTCCTACTGTCTTAATAATCTTGAATAACTACTGAATCCTGCTCACGCCTAGGCAAGCCTAGGTAATTACTTAAATAAAACTGGGACTACTTTGGTTAATTATCAACTACAATAACCAGCAGACAAGCCTGATTTGGACTTCTTTTCTGAGTTATATAATGAATCTGGTTCTGACTCAAACACCCTGCTTTAGGATTTTAAAATTCATACCTTAACTGTGTTTAAGTCGTGTTGTTTATATGCATTATTTGCGGAGGTATACATGAGCCTTCTAATTGTTTACATGTCTCTTATTTAAATGCAGTCCTGTGTGTTTCTGTATGACGCCTTAGCCTTTTTGCCTTTAAACCTAAGAGTCAGCCTAAAACCTCCCTCTAATAGGAATAGTAGTCCTAAATTCCTCCGGGACTGATAGGAATAGGACGCGTAACAGCATGCAATAGAGGTCGAGACTAATCATCCCATTAATACCTTTACGGGGTTGGAAGGGTAGACATGGATATGATGACCAGTGCGCTAATACCACGTGTATCCCCTCTTCTGAGGAGTGCCATACCGGGTATTGCATTGATATGATCCATATTACAAACAAACCTAGGACTCCTTTTACATTCACAAGCATGTTTAGATTATAACTCTTTTCAAAACCTTGCTTTTATTGTTTTTCAAACACTTGTGTATTTAAATTCAAAATCCCCTATTACTTGAGCCTTATTTGTTTACTTGCTAATTGCACAAATTCACAAAAACTATCTGGTCGGGAACCAGACTAGTGGATCCTGAGGGGTGCCTAACACCTTCCCCTTAAGATAATTTCAAGCACATACCCTATCTCTGGTTACCAAACATAGTTGTAGTTGAACCCCATAGGTTCCCTAACGCACCTTAAAATCGTTAGGTGGCGACTCTTCAAAATTGTGAAACCCCTTTCCCAAAAGGAAAGAGTTGTCCCAATCAAATGTCATAAACCCGATTTCGCGAGAAAAAGGGGGCGCGACAGAGGTTAGGCAAGATACTTACCTCAAAGAAGACAAACCGATAATGTAAAATGAACTCCTCGGGGAAAAGACCTCCGAACGGCTCAAATCTAACCAAAATAACTTCAATGCACAAATAAAACTCATAAGTTACTATTCTGGACCATAAAGTTTCAATCTTTAATTAAATCCAAAAATCGGTCGAAGAGTTGACCCCCGGGCCTGCAACTCGGAACCCGACAATTTGTACAAAAACCAAATACCTATTCCGATACGAGTTCAACCATACAAATTTATCAAATTTCGATACCATTTGGTCCCTCGAAATATGATTTTTCATTTTTGAAAAGTTTCTTCAAAAACCAATATTTTTTCTCAACTCAAAACACAAATTAAAAGATAGAAATGAGGATAAAATCATGGAATATATTAGATACTAGGTGAAGAATACTTACCCAATCTATTTGTTTGAAAAACCTAAAAAGAAGCTCTCAAAATCGATGTCCAAAACTCAAAATATGAAGAAAATGGCCAAACCCTCGATTTAAATAATTCTGCCAGGACTTCCGCGACAAAGAGACCGCATCTGCAAACTCAGTTGACCATGCCAAGGACCGCATATGCGAATATATAGCGCATCAGCGGCACCACAGAAGCGTAAGGGAATCGCAGGAGCGAGATTTCTCCGCAGGTGCGATCGCTGGACCGTAGAAGCGGCCTTCGCACCTGCGTGCCAGCCTCCGCAGAACCGAGAAAGCTCCCAGGCCTTCATGACCGCAGAAGCGGCCATGATCATGCAGAAGCGGAGCTGCACCTACGCTCCAAGGTCACATGTGTGAAAATGACAGAAATCTGGCATGTTCCAAAACCATGCAAAACATCTGAAACTCGTCTGAAACATACCTGAGGCCACCGGGACCCCGTCTAAATGCACAAACAAGTTCGATAACCTAATACGGACTTGCCCGAGGTCTCAAATCATATCAAACAATGTCGAAAATGCAAATTGCGCCACGAATCGAACTATAAACTTCCAAATCTTCCACCTTTGAAAACTCGTGCCAAAACCAATCAAACCAACCCAGGATGACGACAAATTCTGTAGACAAGTCCCAAAAGACGAGACCGAGCTGTTCCAGCTATCGAAATCGTATTCCGACCTCGATATCACAAAAGGCAACTATGGGTCAAACTTCCCTATTTTCCAAACTTCAACTTTTCCAACATTTGCCGAAATGCCTCAAATTACCCTACGGATGTCACGACCCAAACCGATGGGCCGCGACGAGTGCCCGAGTCCTACCTGTCGGATACCCTTAAGCATGCGACTAAGATATAAACATGAATAATTTCTCCTGAATAACGAGAAATAACATGCATGAGGAAAAACCTGTCCAAAGGCCATATATACATATACACAGCGGAAATATAGTGGGGCGAGCCGACAAGGCTACTATAGACAACTATATACCCACAAAGAGAGAGCCGACAAGGCACATACTATCCAACTATATATAACTGTCTACAAACCTCTAATAGAAATACAATTGTACAAGATGGACGAGCCACGTACTACCCATACATATATATATATATATATATATATATATATATATGTATATATATATATATCGTACCAAAATTAAAAGCAGCTCCGGATCAAGTTATGCACGCCAACTCGTGCTGATCAAGGATCCTAAGAAGGGAAACCGTCAACTTGCCTACCTGCACATGCGGGCATGAAACGCACGCCCTGGGAAATAGGTCGTCAGTACGAATAATGTACTGAGTATGTAAGGCATGAAAATCAGTACATAAAAGACATAGATGAAACATGGAATAAAGGAATCCATCTGTAATTCTGAATAACTTTGTAAATTCTGAAACATTTATAATGTCACATGCATGCACATAAATGTTGTATCATGCATAGGTATAGGTGTAGATAATATCATCAAGCCTCTAAGGGTATCCCATCATATCGTCTTGGCCACGGTGGGCAACATCATCAATATATACCAACTGATTAGGTGGTGGTGCGTATACAATACCGTAACCTTTTCCCATATCCCATATACATATATTTACATATATACGTGTATATAACGCCATCTTTTCATGGGTCAGTATAAATGAATGCAATGCATAAAATGCATAAAAAGTACGTTAATAAGATTTTCTCAGAATGCCATAAAAATCAATATACCTTTCGGATAAACTTTATCAAATACGTATTTTTCTGAGACCCATGAACGGATGATAGAATAATAAGACTTATGGGTGAATAATAATAAACGCATCTCTAGCATTTCTACGAATAGAGTAATTTGTGGAAGTTGCGCATTTTCGTTTGTGTCGTATAGATCATGCCAAAAAGAAAGAAGGGATGGCCTTAACATACCTGGAGTAGCGAAAATCCGTATGATATTCTTGGAAAGGTTGCACCGTACTCTTTTTGAACCGCAAAATTTTTATGTTGTTAAGCTTCTAATAATTCGTGTTGGATTTGGTTGAAGAAATGTCACTGCTACTGTTTTGCAAAAATACTCACTAAATTGGTAACAATTTGAACGAAATCACCTGCTAATCTCTCATGCTACTGTTTTGTAGGCTACTCACGAAATTGGCAAAATCTATTGGAAGATTGAAGAATGAAGCTGAAGATTACCATAAAGGAGTGAAGTAGTTGCAAGAAAATGGCATTAATAGAGTCATAAAGAAATACATCATCCCTATTCCAGAACGTCCAAAATATTATGCAATAAATGGAAAGCTACAATTGGACTACATATTGTATATTAGAGTTGAGGTGTCTTGATTTTATTAAGGTATGTTGCCACCAAGTTAAAGGTGACTAAGAGTCATCCTTTGGAAAGTGATTTTCTGCCACGTGGGGTGGGGTAGGGGAAATTTTAGTCTTTAACAACTTATTAAGTAATTAGGTAATGTCCCGTTACCCGGTAATTAATCAATTACCCGCATAATTAAGAATTATATAAAATTACTTAAAATTCTGCTCATTTTTAATATACTTTATACATCATAATATCACGGTCATATTGTACCTTGTATGGTACTAGTCCATAGATATCGGGTATATAGCTCGGACCGTATTTTACCCTAAGTCGGCAACCTTCAACGACACTAATATTCTTTAATTCGTGTACCCTTTATCCTACATGGCACTTACTTATCGCTTGCTACAAATAGCATAAATATGCTAACCTCGAGATAGTCTCATCATCGAGTCTCTATCAATTAACTGAAGACGAAACTTTATCGTACGAGAAACGCGAGATGTAACAACGGACCTCGTAATCCGAATCCTGACACACACCTAATAAGCTTAATTTTCTCGATTGCCTGTTGTACCAATTCTGGTCCTACTAACGTAGTTTCCCCAACATTGAACCACCCTATAGGCGACCTACACTTCCGTCCGTAAAAAGCTTCGTATGGAGCCATCTGAATACTAGAATAGTAGCTATTATTATATGCGAACTCAATAAGCGGTAGATGATCATCCCATCTACCCTTGAAAACTATTACACAATCTGGTAACATATCCTCAAGTGTTTGAATAGTACGCTCAGCTTGTCCGTCTGTCTGGGGATGAAATATTGTACTAAGACTTACCTGAGTCCCTAATCCTTCTTGGAAGGACCTCCAAAAGTTAGCTGTAAATTGAGCTCCTCTATCCGAGATAATAGATATAGGGACACCATGCAGTCATACTATCTCCTTAATATAAAGCCTTGCATAATCCTCTCGGACTATGTAGTCTTAACGGGCAGAAAATGAGCCGACTTTGTAAGCCTATCAACAATCACCCATATCAAATCGAACTTACGTTGGGTACGAAGTAAGCCTACGATGAAATCCATATTGCTTACTTCCCATTTCCAAGTCGGAATCTCCATAGCCTGCAATAATCCACCGGGTTATTGATGCTCAATCTTCACCTGTTGATAGTTAGGACACTGAGAAATAAACTCCGCTATATCCTTTTTCATTCCATCCCACCAATATAGTTCCCTGATATCATGATACAACTTTGTCGCTTCTGGATGGATAGAATAACGAGATAGTGAGTTTCTCCCATAACTTACAGACGTAACCCTGCAACAATAGGGACACATAATCATCCTCGAAATTTGAGGACCTCATCTTTAATAATTTCAAACGGTGTCTTCTCCTTCTGAGGGGTGGTATCCCTATAACGAACTAACAAAGGATCCTCGTAAAGCAATTGTGGGTTCAAGTGCCACGAAGATAGATTTTTATTTAAGGCAACAACTGAGCAGCAAAGGATGAGGAAGGACATGTGGGGAGTGTTAGGCGATGGTTAAAATTTCTAGAAGGCCAGGTATAAGAAGCAAAAGTCGAGTAGTCAACTAAAGGGGTGAGTTTTGCCAAAGTGGGAGAGTTTGGAGTGATTTGGGAATTTTAGTGATTGGTGATTTGGGCCTACTAATTTATTTGAAGTGTGGGCTATTATGCGGCAGGAGATTTTGATCTAACCGAAAGGAGCTGCTTGAAATAAAGAAGGATACAACCTAACTTGAATTGGAAGGATGTTGCCACGCACTTAATTGAAGTCCACGAGAGGTGAATGGACTTGTGCAACTAGAGAGTGAGCTTGGACTCAGGATGG
>NW_017670241.1:1464955-1465585 GCF_001879085.1 Nicotiana attenuata
CACTCCATAATGTTTGATGAATCTCTTATAATAACCTGCCAGTCCTAAGAAGCCCCTTAATTCCCTGACATTCTTTGGTGAAGGCCATGACTGTACTGCTGCAATCTTCTTAGGGTCAGTTGCTACCCCTTCAGCAGATATAATGTGCCCCAAATATTCAATTCTACTAGCCCCAAAAGAACATTTTGATTTCCTTGCAAACAGATGGTGTTTCACTAATAACTCAAATGTTATCCTAAGATGTACCGAGTGCTCAGGCATGTTCTTGCTGAATACTAGGATATCATCAAAGAATACCAAAATAAATTTCCTGAGATGCTCCTTGAACACATTATTCATCAAACTCTGAAAGCAAGAGGGGGCATTGGTAAGTCCAAAAGGCATTACCAAATACTCATAGTGCCCTGAGTGAGTTCTGAATGTTGTCTTGGCTATATCTTCTGTGGTCATCCTGATCTGGTGGTACCCAGACCTAAGGTCTATCTTGGAGTAGACCTGTGAACCACCCAATTCATCCAGAAGTTCTTCTATGATTGGGATAGGGAACTTGTCTTTGATGGTGGCCTTGTTTAGGCCCCCGTAATCCACACACAGCCTCACTGCCATCGTTCTTTCCACTAGAACTACTCG
>NW_017670241.1:1469580-1574244 GCF_001879085.1 Nicotiana attenuata
CAGGTGCAGGGACAGACTGCACGCTATGAGGATATTGGAGTCGCATGGAGTCGACTTCACTACTTTTCAGCTTGAGGGCAGGGCCCGTAGATGGTGGCAGTCCTATGTTCTTGGTAGGCCCGCCGGTTCTCCTCCCATCACTTGGGGTCAGTTCGTACAGTTGTTCCTGGACAGGTATATTCCACCCTCTGAGAGGGAGAGCTGCGGTATCAGTTTGAGCACCTTGAGCAAGGTCAGATGTCTGTGACCGACTACGAGGCGAGGTTTTCTGAGTTATCTCGCCATGCACTTATGATACTTCCTACAGATGCAGAGAGAGTGCGGAGGTTTGTCGCCGGATTGCAGCCCAGTATTCGATCGGTGTGGCCCGAGAGGTGGAGATGGGTACAGAGTACCAGCTTGTGGTCGAGATTGCTCGCCGGATTGAGGGATATTGTCAGAGGGGTAGGGAGCAGATACAGCAGGACAAGAGAGCCAGATTCTTTGGAGAGTTCAGAGGTGCCCCAACTAGGGGCAGAGGTCAGTATGGGAGGGGTCAGCCCAGTAGGCCCCCATCTTCAGCACCACCACCTCCCGCCCGGGGTGCTCCAGCACGCCCCTATTTCAGTTCCATGCCAGAGAGTTCCTACCACCCGCCAGCTATTCAGGGTCTTCCGGTGGGTATTCAGGTCCTCAGAGTTCTTCTGGTCCCTACTTCAGTGCTATTCCGGAGACTTCATATCGCCCACCGGCTATCTAGGCTCCTCCCACGAGGTCTACGAGTCATCAGGGACAATCAACAGGGAAGCAGGTTGCCGCACCATGTTGTTTTGAGTGCGGTGACCCAGGCCACATGAGGAGATACTGCCCTAGGCTTAGGGGCAAGGCAGTACAGTAGGGGCAGCAGCCCATGACTCCAGCACCAACGGCCCAGCCACCTAGAGGTGGAGGGCAGAGTGGTAAAGGCCGATCCAGAGGTCAGCCAGCTACTCCTCAGTCAGGTGGAGGCCAGACAGCCGGTGCTCCAGCTAGATTCTATGCCCTTCCAGCCAGGCCGGATGCATTGGCCTCAGATGCCGTCATCACAGGTATTATCTCCGTTAGCGGTAGAGATGCATCGATATTATTTGATCCAGGGTCCACTTATTCTTATGTATCATCTCTGTTTGCTCGTTTCCTGGCTATTTCTCCTGAGCCTTTGGGTGCTTCTGTTCATGTGTCCACTCCTGTGGGTGATTCTGTGGTGGTGAACCGGGTCTATCGGTCTTGTGTGGTTACTTTCTGTGGTCGTGAGACTAGAGCAGATCTCCTGCTGCTCGATATGATCGATTTTAAGGTTATTCTGGGCATGGATTGGTTATCTCAATATCACGCCGTTCTAGATTGCCATGCCAAGGCTGTTTCTCTAGCAATGCCAGGGTTGCCGAGATTGGAGCGGAAGGGTTCCACAGTTGATACGCCTAGCCGGGTCATTTCTTTCCTGAAGGCTTAGTTCATGGTGGAGAAGGGATGTTTGGTTTATCTAGCTTATGTGCGAGACACAATCGCAAAGTCTCCGACGATTGATTCAGTGCCAGTTGTCCGAGAGTTCGTCGATGTTTTTCCTTTTGATCTTCCTAGCATGACTCCAGACCGTGATATTGATTTCTGTATTGATTTGGCTCCAGGCACTCAGCCTATATCTATCCCACCGTACTGTATGGCTCCTAAGGAGCTGAAGGAGCAATTGGAGGAGTTGTTAGCAAAGAGGTTTGTTAGGCCCAGTGTATCGCCTTGGGGTGCACCAGTGCTATTCGTGAAGAAGAAGGATGGGACTATGCGGATGTGCATTGATTACCGCCAGTTGAACAAAGTCACCATCAAGAACAAGTATCCATTGCCCCGTATTGATGATTTGTTCGATCAGTTGCAGGGTGCTAGGGTGTTCTCTAAGATCGACTTGAGGTCAGGATATTATCAGCTGAAGATTCGGGATTCGGATGTTCCGAAAACTGCATTCAGGACTGGGTATGGCCACTATGAGTTTCTGGTGATGTCCTTTGGCTTGACTAATGCTCCAGCGGCATTTATGGATTTGATGAACAGGGTGTTCATGCCCTATATTGATTCTTTTGTCATCGTCTTCATTGACGACATCTTGATATACTCACGAAGCCTGGGGGAGCACGAGCAGCATTTGAGAGTAGTGCTTCAGACCTTGCGAGAGCAGAAGCTTTATGCTAAGTTCTCCAAGTGTGAGTTTTGGCTAGAGTCAGTAGCATTCTTGGGGCATGTAGTGTCAGGAGAGGGTATCAAGGTAGATCCCAAGAAGATTGAGGCAGTTCAGAGTTGGCCACGTCCTACTTCAGTGATCGAGATCAGGAGCTTCTTGGGGTTAGCAGGCTATTACCGGCGATTTGTGCAGGGCTTTTCATCTATTGCATCACCTCTGACCAGATTGACCCAAAAGGGGGCCCCGTTCTATTGGTCCGATGATTGTGAGGAGAGCTTCCAGAAGCTCAAGACGGCCTTGACTACGACACCAGTTCTTGTATTGCCTTCCGGTTCAGGGATGTATACAGTGTATTGCGACGCTTCTCGCGTTGGCTTGGGATGTGTGTTGATGCAGGAGGGGCGAGTTATTGCATATGTTTCACGTCAGCTGAAGGTTCATGAGAAAAATTACCCTGTGCACGATCTAGAGTTGGCGGCGATTGTTCATGCTCTTAAAATATGGAGGCATTATTTATATGGAGTGTCATGTGAGGTTTATACAGACCATCACAGCTTGCAACATTTGTTCAAGTAGAGGGATCTTAATTTGAGGAAGCGCAGGTGGCTTGAGTTACTAAAGGATTATGACATTACCATTCTTTATCACCCAGGAAAGGCAAATGTGGTCGCGGATGCCTTGAGTAGGAAGGCAGAGAGTATGGGTAGCTTGGCATTCATTCCTGCTGAGATGAGACCATTAGCTTTGAACATTCAGTCTTTAGCTAACAGACTCGTGAGATTGGACATTTCAGAGCCCGCCGAGTTCTAGCATGTGTGGTTGCTCAGTCTTTGTTATTGGGGCAGATTAAGGCCCGCCAGTTCTATGATCCACATTTGGTGGCCCTTAGAGAGACGGTACATCAGGGAGGTGCCAAGGAGATTTCTATTGGCGAGGATGGTGTGTTACGGCTTCAGGGCCGTGTATGTGTTCCTAATGTTAATAGCTTGAGAGAGAGGATTCTAGAGGAGGCCTACAGCTCGAGGTACTCCATTCATCCAGGTGCCACGAAGATGTATCGTGACTTGAGGCAGCATTACTGGTGGTGGAGGATGAAGAAGGACATTGCGGAGTATACAGCTAAATGTTTGAATTGCCAGCAGGTTAAACATGAGCACCAGAGGCCAGGTGGCCTACTCCAGCGGATGCCCATTCAGGAATTGAAGTGGGAGCGCATCACCATGGATTTCGTTGTTGGGTTGTCGCGGACTCAGCGTAAGGTTGATTCAGTGTGGGTTATTGTGGATAGATTGACCAAGTCCGCCCACTTCATTCCAGTGGCGACTACTTGTACGGCGGAGAGATATGCCCAGATTTACATTCGGGAGATAGTGAGGTTGCACGGTGTGCCGATCTCCATCATATCAGACAGAGGCCCTCAGTTCACTTCCCATTTCTAGAGAGCTGTTAATAGTGAGTTGGGGACCCGCGTGGAGCTTAGCACGGCATTCCATCCTTAGACCGACGGGCAGTCGGAGCGGACAGTTCAGATTTCAGAGGATATTCTTAGAGCATGTGTGATTGACTTTGGAGGGCAGTGGGATCAGTTCTTACCCTTGACGGAGTTTGCATATAATAACAACTATCAGTCCAGCATAGAGATGGCCCCGTATGAGGCATTATATGGTCGGCGTTGTCGTTCTCCTATTGGGTGGTTTGGGCCTGGTGAGGCTAAGTTGCTTGGTACAGATTTGGTTCAGGATGCCTTGGATAAGGTAAAGTTGATTCAGGAGAGGCTCCGCATAGCTCAGTCCAGGCAGAAGAGTTACGCGGATCAGCAGGCGCGCGATGTATCATTTATGGTTGGCGAGAATGTACTCATGAAGGTTTCGCCTATGAAGGGCATTATAAGGTTCGGAAAGAAGGGCAAGTTGAGCCCAAGGTTTATTGGCCCCTTCGAGGTATTGAGGCGAGTTGGAGAGGTTGCCTATGAGCTTGCTTTACCTCCCAGTTTACCAGGAGTTCATCCAGTCTTCCATGTATCGATGCTCCGGAAGTATCATGCCGAGTATTCACATGTGTTGGATTTCAGTACCATACAGTTAGATGAGAGCTTGGGCTACGAGGAGGAGCCAGTTGCCATTGTTGATAGACAGGACCGCCAGTTGAGGTCCAAGAGGATTTCTGCAGTAAGAGTCCAGTGGAGGGGCCAGCTGGTCGAGGAGGCGACCTGGGAGTCCGAGGAGGACATGCGGAGCCGATATCCTCACTTATTCAGCAGTCCAGGTACTTTTCTATGTCCGTTCGAGGACGAACGTTTGTTTAAGAGGTGGAGAATATAACGACCCGACTGGTCGTTTTGCATTTCCAAACCCCGTTCCCTTAAATAATACTTTCCGCACTTGCTTTAGCTAATTTATGACTTGTGGGGACGGAGGGTTCGGAAGTTAGAAGGGTTTTGAGCAAGAATAAGCCTAGTTGCTTCTTTAAATTTCTTTAAAAAGGGCCAAGTTTGACTTTGGTCAACATTTTGGGGAAACGGACCCGGAATCGTGATTTGGCAATTTCTAAGGGTCCGCTGGAAAATATGGGACCTGGGCATATGCCCGGAATCAAATTCCGAGGTCCCTAGCCCGAGTAATGAATTTTTTCGTGAAATTGTTAAGTTAAAAATTCAAAGATTTAAATAAACTAATAAATCATTGACTTCATAGGTATCGGGTTCGGATTTTGATTCCGAAACTTGGTACAAGTCCGAAATATCAGTTAATACCTACCCGTAAAATTTGGTGTCCATCTGAGTAGTTTAAGGGCGTTTTGACCCGTTGAAGGAGAATAAAGAACTTGAAGTTCAATGAATTGATTCATTTGGTTTTGGGGGTTGAGTCCACAATTTATCGTTGTTTTGAGTGTTTCGAGGGTTCGAGTAGGTCCGCCTCGTGATTTCATACTTGTCCGTATGTTCGGGCGGGGCTCGGGAGCCCCGAGCGTCAAATGGTCGAGGTTCGAGTGAAGTTGAAAACTTAGGAAAAAGCCTTATCTGCTGCTTCTTTCATAACCGCTTCTGCAGCTCTTGGATCGCAGAAGCGGTCGTTTATCACAGAAGCGGAAGGGGCCAGGCACAAGGGAAACCGCAGGAGCGGACCCCTGACCGCAGAAGCGGTCTATCCACCCAGGCCCAGAACCGCAGAAGCGGTGGCCTTTCCGCTTAAGCGGCCTCGCAGAAGCGAGGTTTAGACCGCAGAAGCGGCCCAGGCCACTTTGGACTTTTCCGCAAAAGCGACTCACTTCTGCAGAAGCAGAACCCGCAGAAGCGGGATTCCTGCCGCAGAAGCGAAAATCACTGGGGGCAGAAGGGTTCATTAATACAAACCCAAACTCATTTCAGTCATTTCTCACTACACACTTGGGCGATTTTGGGGGTTTCAAAGAGAGAGTTTCCACATATCATTGCAAGGTAGGTAATTGCCACCCACTTTTAGTTCAAATACATAAACATTAGGTAGATTTAACACTAAAATTAGGTAAAAATCAAGAGATTAGAGTTAGACCTGGGGTTTAGTCAAAACTAAGATTTAATCCTATAATNAGGCAGGGATTAGCCTCAACTTCCTTCGAAAAATCTCGGAGTCCGGGCACGTGGGTCAATTTAGGAAACTTGTGTAAATGGTTAGGAAATTGCTTAAATAGCTAGAATTCAACCTTGTAAGAACTAGTTCTTACTTCGGATTAGATTGTCTGGCTTCAAGGACTTGGGCTCGTTCTTGGACATTGGAAGTGCACTTTGGAGCGAGGTGAGTCTCCCTTCGTAAGAGGGAATTGTAGGATTAATGTTTGAGTGTTTGTTGCTAAATGCGGGGACTACGCACGCGTTAGGTGACGAGAGCCCGTGCGTAGCTACTACTATGATAAATGTCCGGGTAGCTTACGACCTCATGCCTATTAATATCTCTTATGTTAAACGTTGTCTAGCGTGTACTAGAGACTTAAAAGGGGATAGGAGCATACTTGTATAGTTAATTAAGTTTGATTTGGTATTCTTGACCATTTATGTGCCATGTGTGTGAACTTGATTTTTCATCGTTATTTGTGGATCGGGCCGATCGCCTCGATATGAATAGATGCATCTATAGGCGCGTCGTCGACCCTCGGCAAGTGCACAGTTTATTTCTGTTGGATCGGGCCGTCGCCTCGGTTATGGCGAGTAATGAAGCTTTATTTTGCCATTATCTCATATGATAAATTATAAACTTGATGCTGTAAAGTTCTTGACTTATACCACTTGCCATAAACTGTTGACACTTGAAAATTCTATGATTTGAATACATCATACTTATATATATATATTAATTGACCTTAGTAAGTATCGAGTCGACCTCTCGTCTCTACTTCTTCGAGATTAGACGGGATACTTACTGGGCATATATGGTTTATGTACTCATGCTACAATTCTGTACTTAAATGTACAGGATTTGAGGCAGGTGGATCCGGACATCACTCTGGTGCATATCAGTGAGCGCATCTGGGACTTCTACGGTGAGCTGCACTCCCTTCTTGCCGATCCGCAGCCGAAGAAGTCTTCCTTGTATTTTTTTTGTTGTTGTTTCTGTCTATCCTGATTCAGACAGTAGGATAGGGCATCATTCATTTTGTGTATATTCTACTAGTTGCCCATAGCTTGTGACACCAGGTTCTGGCAAACACAGTAGTAGACGTTATTTTGGGTTGTATAACTGTCGTTACATTTTATTAATCTTTACTGGTTTATGACTTTAATTGGGGGAAAAATCTATTATAATGGTTTTTGGTAAGGGTAAAATGAGAATTTAATTATACTTCTGCGTTGGCTGGCTTGACAAATGGTGTCGGGCGCCATCATGACCTATTATGGAAAATGGGTCGTGACATATACCTTCAAAATAGTGCATATGCACCATCACTTTGTCTATAAATGAATAAAAGCACTTTTCATAATTTTCTATAATTTTTAAAGGCTTTTAATCAATTTATTCCTGCATTTTTATCATATAAATAATTATTAGTTGCATCTCAAATAATCTTTATGATGATTTATCATTTAATTTTTACCATTTATATCCATATTAAGCTTTAAATATATTTGATGTATTTATCATAATCATAGTTGCATCCTTAGGCAAAAAATTGTTTGCAATAATATCCCATATATGTGCATAATTACATTATTTATACGGACAATGTGATGACCCAAAAGGTCATCACTTGTTTTAAATTTAATTCTGTGCTTCCGAGGCCTTGAAAACCTCATGTAGAGCCACCTCGATTTGCGTGCGCAGTCCGGGCGCGTAGCCGGAAAGCTTAAATATGAAAATCTATGAAAAATGATAAGTTTTGACTATAAAATAAATAAATTTGACTTCGGACAACGTTTTGGGTAAACGGACTCGGACCCGTGATTTGATGGTTCCAGAGGGTCCGTAGGAAAATATGGGACTTGCGCGTATGCCCGGAAATCAGATTCTGAGGTCCCAAGCTCGAGAAATGAATTTTTGAATGAAATTATTTTCTGAAATTGTCTAAGGAAATTTGAAATGAAATTTGATTAGAACATGTTAGTATCGGGCCCGTATTTTAGTTCCGGCGCCCGGTACAGGTCTTATATATGATTTAAGATGTATCTGTGAAATTTGGCAAAAAGCGGACGTCGTTTGACTTGATTCGGACCTAAATTGATAAACTTGATACTTGGTGAAGTTTGAGAAAAAGTTCTTGATTTTGAGGTTTGATTCATGGTTATTGAGGTTATTTTGGCGATTTGATCGCACGGATAAGTTCGTGTGATGTTTATGAGTTAGTATGCATATTTGGTTTGGAGTTCTGAGGGCTCGGGTGAGTTTCGCGTAGGTTCCGGGAGGTCTTAGGCTTAAAAACTCAGATATTGCAGGTTCAGAGCAATTTCAGCTCTCTGAACCCGCTAGCGCGGTCCGCGAGAAATCGTGTGCTGCCACGGAGGGGGAAGTCAGTGCGGTCCGCAGTCGACTTTATGCGGTGCACGGTGGAGGGCTGTGCGGCTGCAGTCGACTTTGTGCGGTCCGCACAGGGTCAAGAAAGGCTGTGCGGCCGCAGTCCGTTTTGTGCGGTCCGCACAGGGGTCCTGAGAGATATATATATAGACAGGATTTTCAATTATTTTTCATTTTTCAAAACCCCAAGACATAAGAGGCGACTTTTGAAACAACCTTTCTTCTCCAAAACGTTGGTAAGTGATTTCTAACTTATTTTCTTCTCTCCTTAACATCTTTTAACATGATTCCAACTTAAGATCAATGATTTTCATGGGGAAAATTGAAGGTTTTGGGTAGGACCTATGTTTTTCAAAAATTGGGGGTTTGGACCTCGATTTGAGGTCTGATTTCAAAAAAAATTATATATTTGGGTTCGTGGGGGAATGGGTAATCGGGTTTTGGTTCGAACCTCGGGTTTTGACCATGTGGGCCCGGGGGCAATTTTTTGACTTCTTGAGTAAAACTTTAGAAAACTCATTTTCATGCATTGGGGTTGATACATTTAGCATTTATTGATGTAATTAAGTAACTAGTGACTAGATACGAGCGAAGAGGTGGTGGAATCAAGAGGTAAAGCGATAATTGAGGCGTGAATTGCGTTCGTGGCATCGAGGTAAGTGTCCGGTCTAACCTCAGCTTGAGGGATTAGGAGTTTTGTCCTATTTGCTAATTGCTTCTAGTTGAGTACGACGTATATGTATGGTGACGAGTATCTATGCATTGGTGTCGAGCATGACCGTGAGTCTTGAATTGATAGATGTTATGTTCTTAAATGTCACTACGGATGTTTAAATTGATGATTCTCGATATTGAGCAAGAATTTAGTTTATCTTCGTGAATTTTATTTATGATTGAGTGTTGATACTAATTCAGCTGAGTAGGAGTTGAGTTAGGATTGGTTATAGCTGATTCTCCCTTGCCGGGAAGTTTATCTTGATATTATTGCTCCCTTACCGGGAAGATATTATATTGCTTTGTACCCTTGCCGGGATTCCTTGTGATTTTGTGTTGGCTTGCAAATGGGATCGGGTGGTACGCCTACCACAAGATATGATGAAATGGGATCGGGTGGTACGCCTACCACGAGGTACGATGAAATGGGATCGGGTGGTACGCCTACCACGGGATATGATGAAATGGGATCGGGTGGTACGCCTACCACGGGATATGATGAAATGGGATCGGGTGGTACGCCTACCACGGGATATGATGAAATAGGATCGGGTGGTACGCCTACCACAAGATATGAGAAATGGGATCGGGTTGCACGCCTGCAACGAGATGTGAACTGAAAGTGTAAATTGCCTTTGTTTTCCTTATGTTTGATAGAAGTTGAACTTTTGGTTTACTGATAATTCTCTTGAGATTTTGTTTTATCTGTTATCCCCCGAAGCATGTTTTCCACTTCCTAGCTTTTAGTTATTTGTTCTAGTTTATTTTCCGTTGTATACATATATATAACTGCACAAGTTTATCTGGAGTCCGGTCTTAGCCTCGTCACTACCTCGCCCGGGTTTGGCCAGGCACTTACCAGCATATGGGGTCGGTTGTGCTGATACCACACTCTGTGCAGATACCGAGGCAGCACTGGGACAGCAACAGTAGTTCGGGAGCCAGCCTTCAGTCCACCGAGACACCGAGGTAGCCTTGCAGGCGTCCGCAGGCCCGGCGTCTCCTCTATCTTTTATTACATTCTGTTAGCTCTTGTATTCGAGACAGACAGTGATACTTTATTTCAAACGGTTGTATGTAGTAATCTTAGTAGTCTGTGAATGATGTGACACCAGTTTCTAGGTAGAGGCATATGTGGATTTCCTTATCGTTTTGGTTCATTTTGTCTAAGTCTTCTGCCTAAATCTCATATTCCATTGTTATTTAAATGTTTATAACTTGTTAATGTATGTTATACAAAGGATTAAAATAAAAGAGTTAAGAACTTATAACTTCGTGGCTTGCCTAGCTTCTACGAGTAGGTACCATCACGACTCCCGAGGGTGGGAAATCCGGGTCATGACATAAAATGACTTTTTATATTTTTATAATGTTAGGTAATTATTTTAAATCATTTTCTTGCACAAGTGATATTTTTGTTATTTATTAATTATTTTCTAAATTATTTATTTGTTGAATTGGGTATTAAAATCTAGCCCCCTAAAAACCCAATTACGGACCTACGCTACCCAATTACCCCAGGCCAATCGCCTATACATTAGCCCAAAATACCCAGTCCAAATCAATTAACCCAAGACCTGTTAGCTCAATCCCCATACCCGTTTAAAACACCCGCCCCAATCCCCTCTAAATCAAGGTCGTTGATCTCTGAAGATCAACGGCTCACATACTCCCTCCTTTAAATTAACCTACCTGTCCCCAAACCCTAACTCAATATCCCAACACCCCGCCGTCTCTGTATTCTCTCAAACCTCTCCCCCCCCCCCCTCCTCTCAAAACCCTAGCGTCGTTACTCAAATGTCTCTAATTCCAACCCCAAAAATGAAATCAATCTATGGTTCCTTTACTATATTAGTCCCACCACCCTACTTGTCGCGCCCCATTTTTTCCCTCCTCGCGGGGAGAAGTCCGGGTTTCGACATTCATGGGGGAAATAACTCATTTCCTTTTGGGATTTGGGTATTTTGAAGAGTGGCCACCTAACGGATTATTGTGCGTTAGGGCACCTTAAGCAATTAACTCATGGACTAGTTTGCATTACCAGAAATTTAGGGTAAGGGCTCGAAATAACCTTGAGGAGGAGGTGTTAGGCACCCCTCTTGGTCCACAACGGTCGGTCCCGGCTGAACTTATACTTATGAATTAGTCCTTTTAATAAATAAATAGTTTTAACACATAATTGCAAATAAGGGCATGCTTTGGACATTGTATGACTCAAGTAAAGGGACAAAGGAAAGACTTGAACAAATTGCACGTATAGGGAAAAAACAAAGTTCACGAATTGGGAAAGAGGGGTCCAAGGTTGGTTAGCCTACAGGATCACCCCACACAATGCCCAGTAAACACTCCTCAATGAGGGGCTACACGTGACATTAGCGCGTAGTCATCATATCCCTACTACCCAATTCCCTCCCCTTGGTCATAGCCTAAAGCGCTCTACCAACCTTTAAAACGTCCTATACGTGCACTACCCGTCCCTTCCTCGTGGCCCTGGAGGTATATAGGACCTCTATTTTGGACAGGTCTAGACCTTCCTAAGGTATTAAAGGATAAAAGTCTAGGCGTCAATCAAGAACAATTAGGACTGCATTTAAAGAGAACAAATTATAGGCTCACAGTTACCTCCACAAATATAACAAGTAAATGCACGTTTTCAAACAACAGTCAAGTATATAATAGGAAATACTAGAATTAGGACGAAGTGTAAGAATCCTATTTAGCTTGCCTACTGATTTAAACCTATTAAATTTGAACAATTTTAAATAACAATACACAGCTTCATAGTTGCAAAATTTAAATCGCCCTAGAGGCTTGCCTAAGCGCAGAACAATGAGGTCCTAAGAGCATGATATCTTCATTGATGCAGTAAAACAGTGAACAATTTTAAAACGAACAACTTGAGATCCTGTAGACATGTTTTCTAGCAGTATTAATTAAGGCAGTGCTTGAAAACTCATTTACAGAAGCGGACAGTTGACTAAACCAATTCAGAATGAACTAGCATGAACTAAAATGATTTGTTTAACTAAACTAATTTTATGTTCTATAAGCAGGATTTCTACTAGAACTGATTTTAATTCCGATAGGCACAGTATCTAATTGTTAAGAACTGATTTTAGAACTTATAGGCATGATTTCTAGTGAGACAAATGTAAATATATGTTGTAACAGAAACTGAACTCGATAACTTTGCACTCTATAGGCATGATATCTAATTGTAAAGTTAATTTTAACCCTATAAGCATGATTTCTATTATTGGGGCTATTTAAATCCTATAGGCATGGTTTTTAATATTGTGGAAATAAAGCAAAACATTGCAAATGCAATAACACAATCTTATAGGCATGGTATCTACCCGAGCTACCCAACCGATATGTAACTACCCAACCCTTTTTTCACTAATCACCCCAATGTTGTATACAAATATTTATTACAGACCAGCTGAATAAATTACATAAACAAATGAAGAAGAAGAAGAAGAAGTTAACTATAGGGAGCCTGAAGCAGGCCCAAACGATTTCCCAAGCCTCCAATAGCCTCAAATGCCAAACTCCATAGAAAGTATCATGTCTAGGTATGTAAGAGTTCCTTAAGGACCTCGAGGATCCCAGGCAGTGCTCACACCTAGACCTTTTCTGAAACAATAACTGATTTAGGTGTAGTGTGGAAAGGCTAGCTCTGACATGCCATAGTTCAGAGAGGTCTCGAGGATCTCAGGCAGTACACATGCCAGAGGGGCAGAACCTAATATTCTAAGAGCAAAGTGAAAGTGCTTGACATTGTTTTGTTTTGAAAATAGTACAAACATGACTTCAGAAGTAGAAAATGTTTTCAAAAATAGGAAATAACTTAGTGGTAAAAGACAATTTGAGAAGAGTATCAAGCAGCAGACAATCAGTTGGTCATAAGAGTCATTCAGAACACTTAACAAATAGAACTCCTCATATGGGTAAGGGGATTGTAGCACATAAGAATCACCTTAGGGTACAGGGATAGGAGAAACATATAGTCACAAACTGCATGCAACACTTTGGATCATAAAAAAACTCAGCAAATAGTCAGGACATAGATAACAGTTGGCCTATCTTGAATAGGATTAAACATACAGTTTACACATGCCAAGTGAAGAAGTAAACAGGAAGGAGTGCAGAGTGTAAAACATGCATTGAACAGGACAAAGTTTTAGACATGATGAACAAGGAAATAAACAGGAATACAAGTTGAAGTCACAATTGATGAAATAGTGCAGAGATATAACACATAGGGTTTTGTTCTCAAAACTTAATTAGAAATATACCAGTTAAGGAGAGCAGACACAATGTATAGAGCAGTGTAGTGCATTAACTAGCCTTGGCTTATAGCCGGCTAGTTCAATGGAAGTAGCAAGTGACAGAAAAAGAGCAGAAAGCTTTAAGTATAAGAGAGAGTTTTTGAACTAGTGTTCGTGTATTTTTTTGGAACTTAGAGTGAGAGAGGGGTTTATATAGAAATCAAAAGCTGGACAAAATAAGGTAAGATATCAATTAAGTAGTAAATCAGGGCAGTCACATGTAAATCAACAAGATCTTCCCTTAATCAAGGGACAATTAAATCAACTTGACAGCATGCTAGGTATTTAAGGATAAGAATCAAGTGAAGTTTTAGGTATAGAATAGGTAATTAGGGATAAATGCACAACAGTCTAATTAAGGAAACAAACCAGTAATAATCAACGGAATACAAACAAGGCAGGGAAAAACAACTAAGGCAAGCAACTCGGTCAAATCAAATAGAGAGGTAAAAATCAAGAGTTTAATGGAAAGGGTTCAAATTAAACCATGAAATAAGGGATTCAGAGTAATCAAGGGTTTAGGAAGTCATGAAAGAGGCAACATGCTTAGCATATAAAATGAGGTAGAGCATGGATAGTCAGGATCTCACACAGCTTTGACAAAACCCATAGTTAAACGACATTGATTCAAGGAGAAGTATACAAGTCTAGCATGAATGGTCAGTATGAGCACAAGTACATAAAATCAGTGAAAGGTAAAACTAAGAAATTAAATAGAAGCGTATTAGGGCAAGAAAGGCACGAGAAATCACAAGAACCCCAAGGCAAGAACACAATCAGATGTACTCATACTCAGAAACCAAACGAAGAACCCCAAAAATCAGGGCTTTTGGTACAAGCGAGTTAAGGTTGTAGAAGACTTATAAAATCAGTCAAAATATATGAGAAGCAGGAGATTAAACACAAAAAAAAACATTAAACCATTTTTGAAAAGAAATTTTGGATACCTTAGTTTTAGGAAAAGATGAAAAAAATCACTCGGAATCATACGATTCTTGTAAAGAATCTCAGGGCTATTATAAAACTCACATGAAACAAACTCAAATCACCTTAGATCTGTACAGATCTAGGAGTTTTTAGAAAAGAAATTAGGGTTTCGAAGAGAACCATACAGAGATGAAGAAACCTGTTTGGAAAACCATAGACGTAGCTAATATAGGACGATCTCACTCAAAATCACACCGGAATGGCCTGGAACAGGAGAAAGATGAACCCTAGATGCAAGTCGACATAGCCCTGGTCCCTTGAGGGCCTTAGAGATGGCAAGAATGACATGAGAGAGGCCATTGGAGGCCTGAGGGGTGATGAGAGGTCACCGGGAGATAGCCGTAGATGAAGGTCAGTGAGATTGGACAAGGGTTAGGTTTAGAGCATTTGAGAGCAGAGGGGTTTTCAAGGCGGCGGGTGTATAGAAAATGATAGGGTTTGGGGGTCTTTTGGGAAGGGTTGATGGTGGCCGTTGATCTTTAAGATCAACGGCCTGGATTAAAGGGTGTGGGGGACCGGATCGGGTATTTGGGGTGTGGGCCGGGTAATTTAATTGAGTACTGGGGCTAGTAATTGGGTTAGGTTGGGGTTGTATTGGGGCTAAAATTGAAAGAAAATTAGGCCATATTTTAAATAGCCATTTTAATAGTATATAATTTATATGAAATAATAAATGATTTTTGAGAAAATAATTTTGTGTACTAAAATGATTTAACAGTTATTTAACAATTTAAAAATATAAAGATCATTTTATGCATCAATAATGTAATTATGCATTAGTAGGACTAGTATTGCAAATATATGCAAATTAGCTTAAAATGTAAATGCAATTATAAAAATGCACTAAAAATGTTCAAACACTATGTCGGCATCAATAAAGAATTTAGATGACTAAATCACCACAAAAAATAATTTGAAGGATAATTACTGGATATTTTATAAATAAAAGAGAAGGAATAAATTGGTTTTTGGAGCTCTTAAAACTATAGTGAGCGGTTAAGGTTTGAAACAGTTTGAGGGAACTGGAGCAAGGTCTCTCCTGCTAGGATAGCGGTTGCTTGTTAGTCGCCTGCAGATGAAAAGATGTTGCCGACATGTATTTGTGCGAAAACTTAAACATGATGTAGATTCCCTTTGGACCATGAAAGTTGTCTTTGGACGGTTAAGGATGACGTCCTCAGACCATGATGTCCTGAGCCATGAATTGTTTAGTGAGGGATTTGCAGGCCATGAGATGGTGTTCTCGGGCCATGAAGATGGTGCCTCCGAACCATGACGCCTTTGAATAATGATATGCAAATTTGAGGGATCCTCAGGCCATGGCGTGGTGTCTTCCGGCTATGAGGATGATGCCTTGTAGACTATGACGCCTTTGGATAGATTGGCGATATTTCAGCCCATGAGATGCAATAATATGATGTTAACAAGACAAGGCTTAGTCTTGTGAAATGGAGGGCATAGCTTAGCTCGATTAAAAAACAAATATGTGGGACTAGAAATAGAGCAATATTTGTGCAAAGAGGGACAATGCTTAGTCCCATGCAAATGGGTAGGCAGGGATTAGCCATATGCAGATAGGGAGGCAGGGATTAGCCCCATACAAATCGTGGAGGCAGGGATTAGCCTCATGCAGGTATGGAGGCAGGGATTAGCCTCATGTAGGTATGGAGGCAGGGATTAGCCTCATGCAAATGTGGAGGCAGGGATTAGCCTCATGCAAATTGTGGAGGCAGGGATTAGCCTCATGCAAATATGGAGGCAGGGATTAGCCGCATGCAAATGTGGAGGCAGGGATTAGCCTCATGCAAACTGTGGAGGCAAGGATTAGCCTCATGCAAATATGGAGGCAGGGATTAGCCTCATGCAAATGTGGAGGCAAGGATTAGCCGTATGCAGGTATGGAGGCAAGGATTAGCCTCATGCAAGTGGAGCCAGGGTGCGGCCTCATGCAGATGGAGGCAAGGATTAGCCTCATGTAAATATGGAGGCAGGGATTAGCCTCATGCAAATTGTGGAGGCAGGGATTAGCCTCATGCAAATGTGGAGGCAAGGATTAGCCTCATGCGGATGGAGGCAAGGATTAGCCTCATGCAGATGGAGGCAAGGATTAGCCTCATGCAAATGTGGAGGCAGGGATTAGCCTCATGCAAATTGTGGAGGCAGGGATTAGCCTCATACAGATAGGGAGGCAGGGATTAGCCTCATGCAAATGTGGAGGCAGGGATTAGCCTCATGCAAATGTGGAGGCAAGGATTAGCCTCATGCGGATGGAGGCAAGGATTAGCCTCATGCAGATGGAGGCAAGGATTAGCCTCATGCAAATATGCGGGACAAAGCTTAGTACTATGCAAAGAGCGAGTAGCAAAAAGTAGTATATTTCTTAGCTTGAGATGTGAATTCTCTCTGTGTACAAATGTTTGCGAATGTCATCGTTATGTCAAATGTGCTTGCGTTCAAAGAAAAATTGTATGTTTTATGGGGGAGGGGGGGGGGAGGTTGGTTCGTGCTTCGTCTCCTGGCCCTGCTTTGCTCCGTTCTAGAGGCCTTTTGAGTTTCCTGGGTAACCTGACTGTTATGGAAATAGAGTTTTCGAAAATATGCAATTACCCATAAAATAGAGTTATTTAGAAACATATTGAAATATTAAGTAATTTAGATGAACTAGTGACTGTAACACATCTCAAAGGCATTGCAGCTCTCTTATATTGGAATTTTGAGGGTCCTCCTAAAAAATCTGCCCCAGTTTTGTAGATGATCTTCTGACCGTTTGTAGATAGTATGCCTTGCTGAATCTTCTTCGGAAATTTGAGAATCCTTCTCAAAATTCTGCCCCAGTTTCTTAACTGATTTCTGACCGTCTGACACATGTTGGCCTCGGCTGGACTTGCTCTGGAATCTTGAGGGTCCTCCTCAATATTCTGCCCCGGTTTTTTACCTTGGGGAAAATGGAAATTTTATTATGATATGACCGAACCCATAAGGCTGCCTACGTATCCCCTCTTAAACGAGAATCAGGTCAAGCGTAGTTCAATTACATCAGATGAGGAAATGTAAATAATCTAAGCATAGTATCTCTTGACTGCGTCTAAATTGATTAGTTTTGGCCAGATTTGTCCACCCATTTCTGTAAGTATGAGTGCTACTCCTGTCAGCACCCTGTGAACCATATACGGGCCTTGCCAATTGGGAGAGAATTTCCCTTTGGCTTCATCTTGATGTGGGAAGATCTTCTTCAGCACCAGTTGTCCCTAAGGCTGTCCAACGGGACGGGACGACATTTAAGCGGGACGCTGGCGGGACGGGACGAAACGGGACGGGACTAACGGGACGAAACGGTTGGCCCATACCGTCCCACTAACAAACGGGGCGGGACGGGACAGAACGGGACGGGACGAGACGGGTTCGCGGGCCTTAAGTGTATTTTATTAATTTTTTAAAAAAACGTCTAGTTTTTTTAAAATTACTATGTTTTTAAAGTTTGCAATGGCTAGATTTTTGACTTATTTAATAAACTTAAATGTTAAAACGAAAATTAGAAAACTAAGTAACGAATTATAAAATATTAAAATAAAAGACTTGTAATGAAATATTCTAGAAATTATATATTTATAATAGAGTTATAATTTATTTAATATAGTTTCAAAGTATTAAGTAACTAAGACAATTCATAAAAAAATTCAACGCTTAGAGCCTTTTGTTTTATTAATAGAACTTTCAAATCTCAAATACAAATATAATTCTTTTGAAGAGCACCTAATCTACATAGCCACCTTCTAGGAAGGGTTCTTTTTGAACTAGGCCTCTTAGTAGCCAATTACAAATTATCATACTAATATTTGTAAGCTCCTATATAGCTTCTTTGTAACTTATCAATAATATCTCTCGGACATTCTAATGGAATTGGCAATGTTGATTGATGTTCCATGAGCTCCATGCCGTCATCGCTCCCAGTGGTAAGTATCTCATTGTATTCTTCTTCTTCCTTAGTGGTTAATTTTTCAAAACCAAGATTTCTTCTTTCTAAATTAATCCAATCTCTGAATAATACGGAAATCTCTAGACTGTCCTCCGCTAATGCATGTCTATGATCTCCAATTTGAAATTTTGCCGCGCTAAAACCACTCTCCGATGCTACTGATGATGCTTGAATAGCCAGGATATCTCGGGCTATTAATGGAAGTGTTGGAAAAGCCTTGCCACGCTCCCTCCACCATGACAAAAGTTGTTCCTTGCCTTCTTCGTCTTTAATACTTTCCAATCCTTGATTAAGATAAGAATCAAGTTCATCATCAAAGAGGAATCAAAACCTGTTATATCATCCATATCTTCCCATAAAACTTCTGCTCTAGACTTAGAAATAGAAGGAGCAGTTTCACAACCTGTTGTATCCATAGATTTATATTTATCAAACATTGATCTAGCATAAGAATATATGCTAGCTTGGCACTCTTCGGGAGATGGTTGTTCATTTTCTTGAATTTCTAAATTCTCATAAATTTTACGAACAAGTCCCTTTGCACCTCTTTGTTTTAAAGATGGGTTAAGTAGATTAGAAATTAAATAAATTTCGGGAATAGGGAAAAATATTTTTTTAAATTTTGAAATCATTTCATTAATGGCCGGTGCATAAGTTGGATTTGTTTTATACTTACCAAATACAGTAAAAATTCCACAAATATACCATAATATTTGTGTAATAGTAGGATAATATATACCAGAAAATTGTTTTGTAGCATAATAAAATTTTCTATAAATTTAGTAAGCTCTTTGATCTCATCCCAATCAGAATTAATAATTTGATCAGCGGGAATACCATTATGCATATTAAATACCTTTTGGATAGGCACCCGATAATCATAAGCAACTTTAAGCATTTCATAAGTAGAATTCCACCTAGTACAAACATCTTTTGGAGCTTTTCTAAATGGAAGGTTAGCACTAGCACATTGTTGAGCAAATTCACGAATTCTACTTTGTTTATGAGCACGAAAAATATAGCCACAAGCATGTTGTATTTTACTACAAGCATCAAAAAATAAATTAAGACCATCTTTTTCAACCAAGTTAAAAATATGGCATGCACATCTAACATGAAAAATTGTAGGATTAATGTTAGCAGACGCATTATCTAAGGTGATAGTTAAAACTTTATCAATGAGTCCATAAAAATCAAGTATTTGTAGAACAGTAGTTGCAATATATGCTCCAGTGTGTTTTGAATCAACAAAGTTATAAGCAATAATATGTTTTTGCATGTTCCAGTGATGATCAACCCAATGTCATGTAACAGTTAAATAATCACAACCATTAGGACTACGACCTATATCAGATGTGATAGACACTTTACAATCTAAGTAAAAAAATACACAACGAATGTACTGAAGATATTCGATTTAAAATTTAAAAACATCATTTCTAACCGTGGTCTTAGGAAAACCTTGAAAAGCAGGGTTATAAGTTTCTTGTATATAGTGCACAAAAGCAGGGTGAGAGGGAAAGGTAAAAGGTAAGCCACAGACAGCCACCATTTTTTCTATGTTCTCATGATCTCTATCTTTGTTATAGGGGCATAAAACATGACCAGAAGCAGGGTCAAGTTGTTGTTGAATTTGATTAGGACAAGATCCACTAGGCGTGCCAATACCGATGGTAGAATCTATAATTTTTCCGGCTTCTATGTTAGCTTGTATTCATAAAGATTTGTGATCCTTTCGTAAGTGTGTTTTTAAATCCCCCGTCCCACCACTTGTTGTGTGTGCAAATTGTTGCTTACATTTTTCACATATAGCACGATGATTGACTTTATCATGTTTAAAAAAATCCAAACAAGTGATGTTTTGGGACGTTAAGCCTTAGGCTTACCCCTTACAGGGGGTAAAGCTCCCGACCGAGATCGACTCTGAGTTGGAGCTTGTGTTGCGGGACTAGTGGGTGTTTCATCTAATTCTTCTTCCTCATTTTGTTCATCCTCATTTTCTTCGTCCTCAAAAAAAAATATCATTGCCAAATTGTCTTTGTAAAGTTTCATGATCTAGTTGTTCTCCGACATTAACATCATAAAATGTGGGGGGTTGGGAAAATGAAGTTTCATTAACATGAGTCATTTAATCTATATATTTTCTAATTCTAGGAGAAGGGTTAGGATTAGGACTAGGATTAGGATTACTACTACTTTCACCTTTACTACTTTTTTTAAACATGCCAAATACATTTTTAGGTGCCATAATTTAAATACGTAACTAAATTAAAAAAGATAACACAAAAATTGAACACACAAATGAAATACGAAAATAGAACACGTAAAGTAAACACAAAAATTAAGCACAAAAATGATATGCAAAAATTATATATCAAAATTAGGAGATGGAATGAGTGCACCGTGATTAAATATTGAAACTTGAATAAATTGCCCGAAATATTGCTCCAAATACTTGACGAATTAATTTGAAGCTTGAAAGTTGCTCCAAAAATTTGAAACTTGAAAGTTATCACTTGATAGTTGATAGTTGATAGTAACAAAACTGAGAGAATAAAATAGATAGAATATTAGAATGTAAGAGATTTGAGAGAGAAGATTGATTTTTTGTGGGAAAAAATGAAGAAGAATGGGGGAGTATTTATAGTAGAAAATAGGGCCAAAATATAATTTAATAAACTTTAGGGGTTATATTAAAAGTTTTTGGGGGGGGGGGGGTAGGGGCTGTTTTTTACCGTTTATGGCCCTGGCAACGTCTATTTTTGCAATTTAAAGCCGTTGCCCAACGGCTAGTTTTAAAAAAAAATATGGCGACACGCGGGACGGGACGCGGGACGGGACGAAACGGGACGAAACGGCCGTCCCGTCCCATCCTGTGTCCCGTTTAACATTAGCCCATCCCGTTTAACTTGGGAAGGGACAGGACTGGACGGGGACGGGACGCGGGACAGGACGGGCCGGCCTGTTCCGTTGGACAACCTTAGCTGTCCCGGTGCAAATTGTCTTGGTTTGACCCTTTTATTGAAAGCTCTGGATATTTTGTTCTGATAAAGTTGGCCATGACACAATGTGTTCATCCTCTTTCCATCGATGAGGGCCAATTGTTCATAGCGACTCCTTATCCACTCTGCATCGCTGAGTTCAGCTTCCTGTATGATTCTTAAAGAATGAATCTCCACCTCGGCTGGGATGACAGCCTCGGTACCATAAACCAACATGTAGGGAGTTGCCCCAGTTGATGTGCGAACTGTAGTGCGGTATCCCAATAAAGCAAAAGGTAGCTTCTCGTGCCATTGTTTGTGGTTTTCTACCATCTTCCTTAGTATCTTCTTGATGTTTTTGTTGGCGGCTTCTACGGCTCCATTCATCTGAGGTCTGTAAGCTGTGGAATTCTTATGCTTGATTTTGAAAGTTTCACACATAGCTTTCATCAGATCACTATTGAGGTTAGCAGCATTATCAGTTTCAATAGACTCAGGAACTCTGAATCGGCAAACAATTCGGTCTTTGAAAAAGTCTGCGACGACTTTCTTATTTACAACTTTGTAAGATGCAGCCTCTACCCATTTTCTGAAGTAATCAATGGCTACCAGAATAAACCCGTGTCCGTTTGAAGCAGTGGGCTCAATCGGACCAATGACATCCATTCCCCAGGCGGCGAACGGCCAGGGTGAGCTTGTTGCATTAAGCTCATTTGGCGGTACTTTTATCATATCAGCATGCACTTGACATTGGTAGCATTTGCGGACATACTGGACACAATCGATCTCCATGGTCATCCAAAAGTAACCGGCCCGCAGTATCTTTTTGGCCAAGACGAAACCATTCATGTGCGGGCCACAGGTCCCGGCATGTACATCCTCGAGTAGCTTAGAAGCTTCTTTTGGGTCGACACATCTTAGCAATCCTAAATCAGGAGTTCTTCTGTACAAGTTTCTTCCGTTGTGGAAGAAGTGATTGGACAATCTCCGAAGTGTGCATTTCTGAGTGTGATTTGCATGCTACGGATATTTCCCCTTTGACAAATACTCCTTGATGCCATGGAACCAAGGTTTTCCATCTGTTTCTTCCTCGACGTGAGCACAATATGCCACCTGATTATGGATCCTCACTGGAATGGGATCAATGAAGTTCTTGTCCGGATGTTGTATCATGGATTACAAGGTGGCCAATGCATTGGCGAACTCATTCTGAATTCTCGGCACATGTCGGAATTCTACCATCATGAACCTCTTTCTCAATTCTTGTACATGGTGCAGATATGGCAATATCTTGGAATTCATGGTGGCCCACTCTCTTTGTACCTGATGCACAAGCAAATCTGAATCCCAAATTACTAGAAGCTCCTGAATGTTCATGTCGACTGCGATATTGAGCCCTAGTATGCACGCTTCATACTCCGCCATGTTGTTAGTGCAGGGAAATTTGAGTTTAGCAGATACCGGATAATGTTGACCTGTTTCTGATACCAAAATTGCTCCAATGCCTACCCCTTTGAAATTTGCAGCTCCATCAAAGAAGATCCTCCAACCGTCATATGCTTCAGTAATGTCTTCTCCTACGAATGACACCTCTTTGTTAGGAAAATACATTTTCAAGGGTTTGTATTCTCCTCCCACCGGATTCTCAGCAAGATGATCTGTCAATGCTTGTCCTTTGACCGCTTTTTGAGTTACGTAGACGATATCAAACTCACTCAACAATATTTGTCATTTGGCCAATTTTCCGGTCGGTATGGGTTTCTGAAATATATACGTCAAAGGATCCATCCTGGATATGAGGTATGTGGTGTAGGCATAGAAGTAATGCCTCAATTTTTGAGCTGTCTAGGTCAAAGCACAACAAGTGCGTTCCAGCAGAGAGTACCGCGCTTTGTAAGGTGTGAACTTCTTACTCAAGTAGTAGATGGCTTTTTCCTTTCTCCCTGTCTCATCATGTTGTCCCAGAACGCATCCGAAGGCTCCATCCAATTCAGATAGATAGGGTAGCAAAGGTCATCCCGGCTCTGGCGGGACGAGGACTGGTGATGTGGACAGGTACTCCTTGATCTGGTCAAAAGCTTTCTGACAATCCTCGGTCCAGCTTGTCTCGGCGTCTTTCCTCAGCATCTTGAAGATGGGTTCACATATGACTATGGACTGTGCTATGAAGCGACTGATATAGTTCAGACATCCTAGGAAGCTCATCACGTCCTTTTTTGCTCTTAGGTGGGCGGTAACTCCTGAATAGCCTTGACTTTAGATGGATCCAGCTCAATCCCTCGACGCTTGATGTTGAATCCCAATAACTTTCCTGCAGGAACCCCGAATGCACACTTTGCGGGGTTCATTTTCAAATTGTACCTCCTTAGCCTGTCGAAGAACTTTCTCAAGTCTGCTGTGTGGTATGTGGCCTTCTTGGATTTGATAATGACGTCGTCCACATACACCTCTATTTCCTTGTGTATCATATCATGGAAGATGGTTGTCATGGCTCTCATGTAGGTAGCCCCTGCTTGGTAACTTCCTCCTTGACTTTTAGGCTCATGTTTGGTTTGAACTTTCTGAGTTTCTGCTTTACCGGCGGACACATTGGATTGGTAGGTAACTTGTGAGCCACTATGGACGTGCTCAAACCTGTCATGTCATCATATGACCATGTCAAAATGTCCTTAAATTCATTTAGGAAATGGATGTACTCTTCCTTCTCTGTTGGTGATAAGTGAATGCTGATGCGAGTCTCTTTGACGGTCTCGGCGTCCCCCGGGATTACTGCTTCGGTTTCGTCCAGATTGGACTTAGGCTTATTCTCAATGTTTTCCACCTCCCTGACAACTTCCTCGGGTATCTCGTCTTCTTCATCCGAATCACTATCCTCATGTTTCGTTGCCTCATTACATGTCACAGTCACCGATTCATCAGGAAAAGTAATATAATGTTGTAGAAAATAGTAATGAATAATAAAGAGCAAATGCATTTGATTAAAATTAAACAACATCCAGCCTAATACGGCTTGATGAATGGAGCATTTATTTTGAAACAAAACATGTCTTTAGAAACAAAGTTACTGAAAATTTAAAGTGCCTAGAATGGCTATAGAAATAAAATTTGCCAAGCTACCCAGGGACTCGGCGCACCCGGGATGGTGTGGCAGTCCAGTTCCTGAGAACAGCTCCTCTCTCCACAATCTGAATAGTGAGGCCTTCTTCTCCTCCTCCTCAATTATTGCACTGCAGTCCATGTCTTCATCTTCCAAGAACAGACTCTTCCACCCAGCTAATGCTTCCTCTTCCGCAGTTCCCCATATTGTATCATCCTGGTGAAAGGCTTGATCCAGACGTGGCACTGGTTTCTCAAGAGGGTAGTACGTTCCACACCATTGGGGCAACCAATCATTATACTCTTGACATGTGTATTGATATTCAAGCCCAAAGGTAGTACCATGACCCTTCAACTGTATTGGCTTAGTGATACTTGGAGATTCTTCCCAAGCCCTTTGCCAGGTTCATACCCAGACCATGCTAGTATGCTTTCTATTTTACTGCTCCACTATTTATCCTTTTCGACGGCGTTGACACATTCAATGTGATGATAGGTTTCCCCTCCTAGCCTTCTCCTATTTCCAATAACTGGGATTGTCTGACTGGTGTAAATGGGGTTACTCCCATCTCCGTGAATGATCACCTCCTGATGATTCCATTCGAACTTTACGACTTGATGTAGTGTGGAAGGCACGGCTCCAGTAGCATGGATCCATGGTCTCCCCAATAGAAGATCATATGAGGCTGGTATGTCGAGCACCTGAAACTCGACGTCGAACCATGTTGCCCCATTTGCAAGAAAAGGTTGATTTCCCCGATCGTGGCCCTTTGAGACCCATCGAAAGCTTTCACATTCATACTTCCTATCTGTATTTCATGAAAACCTTTATCCAATCTTTTCGAAGTGTCCAACGGACAAATATTAACACTTGAACCTCCGTCGACCAAGACCCTAGCAATGAAGTAGTCTTCGCATCACACTGTAATGTGTAGTGCCCTATTGTGATTCAGACCCTCCGGTGGCAACTCATCCTCGTGGAAAGTAATTTTGTGAATTTCCCACACTTGTCCCACCATATTAGACATCTCTCCGCGGGTGATGTTATTAGGCACGTAAGCTTCGCTCAACACTTTCATCAAAGCATTCTTCTGTGCTTCTGAATTTTATAACACTGACAGGATGGATATCTGAGCTGGTGTTTTGTTTAAATGATTGATGATAGAATACTCCTTTGCTTGCACTTTCCTCCAAAGGTCGTCTGGCCATGTTTCAATGACAGGTTTCTTGGTAGTGGCATCCTTACTTGGTCCTCCCAGGTGCTTAGGGGTATATATTCTCCCGGTTCTGGTCATTCCTTGTGCGGCATCGGATTCCTCCATCTTTGTCTTTCCTTTGCGTCTAGCTTCGGCAACGTAATCCCGAGGTATCTCTTTTTAGTGGAAAGGGGGTGTGGTTGATACTGTCACTGTGAACGGTGCAACCACTTCTACTTCAAATGGAACAGGGGCGGCCGCGGGTGGAGCCACCTCTACCTCAAACGGAACCGGTGTGGATACCTCAACATCGATTGGGGACTGAGTCTGTACCATAATAGGGGTAGGTGTGACTGGGGGCTTGAAGTCATCACCTTCCCGAATGAGCCCAATCGACCCCTCAGGGTCCGATTCTTCGTTCGTCTCTATCACATGTATTCCACCACCTCTATGATCAGGGAGAGGGTTGTTGCGAAAATTGGGTGCGGTCTCTTTTGCCTGTATAACTTTGTTGTTAATCAGTGTCTGGATCTTGTCTTTCAATGCTCGGCACTCATCAGTGGTGTGCCCCTTCATACCGGAATGGTATGCACAAGTTTTATTAGGATTGATCCATTGGGATGGATTCTCTAGTGCCACAATGGGAACAGGCGTGACATAACCTGCATCTTGCAATCATTCATATAGCTAGTCAATGGGTTCAGCGATGGCGGTGTATTGTCTGAGTGGCTTGCCGTCGAAATTGGGTCTTGGTCTTGGATAATTTTGGCGAGTCGGAGGCGATTGGAAATGAGGTGGTTGGGAGTTGTAGGTATGATAGACAGTGGCTAGCTGGGAGTATCTGGGAGATGATGGTTGATATGTAGGTGGTGGTGCTTGGCATGTGGATGGAGGTTCTTGATATGTGGGTGGAGGTGTTCGATAGGTCAGTGGAGATTTTGGGCCTTGAGCCAACATTACCGCCCAGACGTCTTTCTTCTTTGATATGCCTCCTTATTGCAATGCTTTATTTGTGGCATGTAATGCCTCAAAATTCGTTACCATCCCGCTCTTAATGCCTTCCTCAATCCTTTCCCAAAGCTTGATGATATAGGAGAATTTGTTGTTTTCAATAACCATCAACCTTTCATAATACTGCGGGTCTTGTTCCCTGGCGAAGAACTTGTTCATCTGTTCTTCATCCAAAGATGGCCTAACTTTGGCAGCTTCCGACCTCCAGCGGGTAGCATACTCGCGGAAAGTCTCAGTGGGTTTCTTCTTGAGATTCTGGATGTAGAAGGCATCAGGTACATTTTCTGTGTTGAACCTGAATCGGTCCATGAAATCTGATGCCATACCTACCCAATTGATCCATTTATTGGGATCCTGGCTAATGTACCAGTATGAGTGAACCAACCTAAGGGGATGGGAAAAATCAAAAATAAAGAAAAACAAAAAAGGTAACAAGTCAGTGGGGATTTTGAAATGTTGCAGTATTTAAACACGTATTGCGGGAATGTAAATTCGCGTCCTTATTTGGGAGCCTCGTTGTGCCCGAGGTAGGCCTAGGGACAAATAGATGTCCTCCTTCAGCTTCTTCAGCGTTCTGGCAATCCTCAATCCTCTTTATGACCTTACCCTCCAGTTCCACTATTCCTCGCTCCAGATATTCCAGCTTCCTGTTGGAAGTGACTGCCATTTCTTTCCATTCTTCGATCAACCTCACATTCCTCTCATGTATTTCCTGGTGCTCATTCTCATATTCGTGGACCCTCTTACGCAGCCTGTTGTACTTGACTTGAGCTTCAGCTTCCTTTTCTATTATTCTATTCCCTCTACCAGTTCCTGGAATCACCATTCCTTTTAGATTGTCTTCTAACCACGCCTGGTAGAGAAGTTCGCACCCTGCATGATACCTGTCAGGCTCAATGGTGTTATTTTCCACAATGATTTTGCAGTGCCACATATGCTGGGCTTGGCACTTGGAAGGAACGTCATCGTCTTGAAAGTCTGCTCTAAAATGGCTCATCTTGACAACCCTTGGTACAACCTGTCTCCTGCCCGATTGCCTCATGACTCGGATAGGGACATAGGGGTATATCCCTCTCAACCCAATCAGCACCAAGTGTGGACCATCCCTGGATTTGATGATAAATTCATCCGTTGGGAACCACTCTAACATCCATTGCACTTGCTCCTCGATCAGATTGTCAAAAAGTTCAACCCACTCTTTGGCACTCTCCGGCCGAGCAAACCTGTCCGGAATGTAGGTTATCCGCTTAGGGTGATGGAAGGTAATGTGATCATTCCAAGCCCTTCGCGGGAATTGATGGTGATACTGACCTTTTAGAAGATGTTCTAGTAACCATAAAGGCAGCAACAGGTTACATCCCTCGAAATGTTGCACCCCTCTTTGACAGCGCTCCAGAGCCCTGTAGATGTCGGCTATGATTATGGGGACTATGGTGTATGTCTGTCCATTGATCCCCTCCATCAAAGTCTTGGTGACGATGGCCAACCTAGTGTGGATTCTTTCCTTTTTCATTGGGAACACTATCAGGCCCAGGAAGCATACAATGAACACGAACACTCAGCGGTGGATATGGCCCAGAGAACTGAGAAAGATCTCGTCATGGTAGGTAAAGAAGGACTTGCTATGGCCGTACCTCTGATACAGATACTCGAAGGGTATGTAAGATTCCTTTAGGCATCTCAAGTCAGCATTTTTCTTCAACCCCATCATCTTTATGAACCCTTTACCAGTACGGTTCTCCGGCACCAATAACCCGGGGCTATCCCAAGTTAATACTACAAGCCCTCCAATTTCCTCTAGAAGTGGTATCATCTCTATGTCGCCAAAACAGAACACAACCTTTCGCTATCCCAGAATAAAGTGGCAGCCTCGATCAAATTTGTTTGGCTTAATGTCTAGTAGAGAAGGTAGATTGCCCAAGTACTTTCTTATGTGTTTCTTGTCACTTGAGGAAAGATCCTCCCACCAATCTAGTAGCAATGGTGGGATATTGCTAACCATACTGAATCTGGGGACCTCGTGCCTCATTTTCTGCAAAACAAAAAAGGGTTAGTCCCTTATCCCCCACCAGACCCGACTATTTATAGATTCATGATTAGCATATTGGCATTCGGTTCTCCAAATTAATGCACAGAACGTGGTTGTGTCCATTGGGATCATGGAAACCCCGATGGACTTTTGGATAAAGCTCGTCAAAAATGAATATTATGCGGATAACATATTAATCTGACTAAGTTTGACCATGATGCATGCTCAATTTCGACCAGAGTAAGGTTACTATGGGGGTCTAGACTGGTACCCTCAAGCGGACAACTTGTGGGGGAAAGGCACAGAACCGTCGACTGCACCGCTGATCGACTAGTTTTACCGTAAATAAGCCTTTCCAAATTTAAGGGTAATAAATAGGAAGACCGCAACCACTCATCAAGCGTTGCAATAGGATTTGATACGCATGAGTGGAATATGATGTGGAGTATATGCAATAATAAATAGCATGTTGTCAAGTATTTGCACGTAAGGAAATAATAAATGCAGTATTTAAATAATCGAAAGACGGTTACAGGAGAAGAAAACAAAAAGACATGTCAGTTCCAAAGAAATCATAAATGCTCATAAAATAAATAGTTAGATTCAAATAAGGGAAAGGCTATGTGGGATAGAGCATGCTTGGACTAATTCACAGAAAAATAAGTTTGTTATGGTAAGAGCCTAAATATCCCCTGCAAAGTCGCCATGCTGTCGCGCCCCCATTTTTCCCTCCTCGCTGGGAGAAGTCCGGGTTTCGACATTCATGGGGGAAATAACTCATTTCCTTTCGGGATTTGGGTATTCTGAAGAGTCGCCACCTAACGGATTATGGTGCGTTAGGGTACCTTGAGCAATTAACTCATGGACTAGTTTGCATTACCAGAGATTTAGGGTAAGGGCTCGAAATAACCTTGAGGGGAAGGTGTTAGGCAGCCCTCTTGGTCTACAACGGTGGGCCCCGGCCGAACTTATACTTATGGATTAGTCCTTTTATAAATAAATAGTTTAAACACATAATTGCAAATAAGGGCATGCTTTGGACATTGTATGACTCAAGTAAAGGGACAAAAGAAAGACTTGAATAAATTGCACGTATAGGGAAAAACAAAGTTTAAACATCGAGAATTGGGAAAGAGGGATCCTAGGTTGGTTAGCCTACAGGATCACCCCACACAATGCCGGGTAAACACTCCTCAATGAGGGGCTGCACGTGACATCACATCCCTACTACCCAATTCCCTCCCCTTGGTCATAGCCTAAAGCGCTCTAGCAACCTTGAAAATGTCCTATGCGTGCACTACTCGTCCCTTCCTCGTGGCCCTGGAGGTATATAGGACCTCTATTTTGGACAATTCTAGAACTTCCTATGATTTTAAAGGATAAAAGTCTAGGCGTCAATCAAGAACAATTAGGACTGCATTTAAAGAGGACAAATTACAGGCTCACAGTTACCTCCACAAATATAACAAGTAATTGCACGACTACAAACAACAGTCAGGTATTTAAGAGGAAATCCTAGAACATGATATCTAGGTGAGCAGGGATTATACAATATTGAATTAGGACGAAGCGTAAGAATCCTGTTTAGCTTGCCTACTGATTTACACCTATTAAATCTGAATGGTTTTAAATAACAAAACACAGCTTCATAGTTGCAGAATTTAAATCGCCCTAGAGGCTTGCCTAAGCGCAGAACAATTAGGTCCTAAGAGCATGATATCTTCATTGATGCAGTAAAACAGTGAACAATTTTAAAACGAACAACTTGAGATCCTGTAGACATGTTATCTAGCAGTATTAATTAAGGCAGTGCTTGAAAACTCATTTACAGAAGCGGACAGTTGACTAAACCAATTCAGAATGAACTAGCATGAACTAAACTGATTTGTTTAACTAAACTGTTTTTATGTTCTATAAGCAGGATTTCTACTAGAACTGATTTTAATTCCGATAGGCACAGTATCTAATTGTTAAGAACTGATTTTCGAACTTATAGGCATGATTTCTAGTGAGACAAATGTAAATATATGCTGTAACAGAAACTGAACTCTATCACTTTACACTCTATAGGCATGATATCTAATTGTAAAGTTAATTTTAACCCTATAAGCATGATTTCTATTATTGGGGCCATTTAAATCTTATAGGCATGGTTTCTAATATTGTGGAAATAAAGCAAAACATAGCAAATGCAATAACACAATCTTATAGGCATGGTATCTACCCGAGCTACCCAACCGATATGTAACTACCTAACCCTTTTTCACTAATCACCCCAAAGTTGTATACAAATAATTATTACAGACCAGCTGAATAAATTACATAAACAAACAAAGAAAAAGAAGAAGTTCACTATAGGGAGCCTGAAGGAGGCCCAAATGATTTCCCAAGCTTCCAATAGCCTCAAATGCTAAATTCTATAGGAAGTATCATGTCTAGGTGTGTCAGAGTTCCTTAAGGACCTCAAGGATCCCGGGCAGTGCTCACACCTAGACCTTTTCTCAAACAATAACTAATTTAGGTACAGTGTGGAAAGGCTAGCTCTGACATGCCAGAGTTCAGAGAGGTCTCAAGGATCTCAAGGCAGTACACATGCCAGAGGGGCAGAACCTAATATGCTAAGAGCAAAGTGAAAGTGCTTGACATAGTTTTGTTTTGAAAATAGTACAATAATGACTTCAGAAGTAGAAAAAGTTTTCAGAAATAGGAAATAACATAGTGGTAAAAGACAGTTGGAGAAGAGCATCAAGTAGCACACAATCAGTTGGTCATAAGAGTCATTCAAAACACTTAACAAATAGAACTCCACATAGGGGTAAGGGGGTTGTGGCACATAAGAATCACCTTAGGGTACAGGGATAGGAGAAACATATAGTCACAAATAGTCAGGACACAGATAACAGTTGGCCTATCGTGAATAGGATTAAACATATAGTTTAGACATGCCAAGTGAAGAAGTAAACAGGAAGGAGTGCAGAGTGTAAAACATGCATTGAACATGACAAAGTTTTAGACATGCTGAGCAAAGAAATAAACAAGAATACAAGTTGAAGTCATAATTGATGAACTAGTGCAGGGATAAAACACATAGGGTTTGGTTCTCAAAACTTAATTAGAAACACATCAGTTAAGGAGAGTAGAAACAAAGTATAGATCAGTGTAGTGCAATGACTAGCCTTGGCTTACAGCCGGCTAGTTCAATCGAAGTAGCAAGTGACAGGAAAAGAGAAGAAAGCTTTAAGTATAAGAGAGTGTTTTTGAACTAGTGTTCGTGTGGTTTTTTTTGAGAACTTAGAGCGAGAGAGGGGTTTATATAGAAATCAAAAGCTGGACAAATAAGGTAAGAGATCAATTAAGTAGTGAATCAGGGCAGTCACATGTAAATTAGAAAGATCAGCCCTTAATCAAGGGACAATCAAATCAACGGGACATCATGCTAGGTATTTAAGGAAAGAATCAAGTAAAGTTTTAGGTATAGAATAGGTAATTAGGGGTAAATGCACATCAGTCTAATTAAGGAAACAAATCAGTAATAATCAACGAAATACAAACAAGGCAGGAACAAACAATTAAGGCAAGCAACTCGGTCAAATCGAATAGAGAGGTAAAAATTAAGAGTTAAATGGAAAGGGTTCAAATTAAACCAACAAAAACGGATTCCGAGTAATCAAGGGTTTAGAAAGTCATGAAAGAGGCAGCATGCTTAGCATATAAAATAAGGTAGAGCATGAATAGTAAGGATTTCACACAGCTTTGACAAAACCCATAGTTAAACGACACTGATTCAAGGAGAAGTATACAAGTCTTGCATGAATGGTCAGTATGAACACAAGTACATGAAATCAGTGAAAGGTAACACTAAGAAATTCAATAGAAACGTATTAGGGCAAGAAAGCCACGAGAAATCACGAGAACCCCAAGGCAAGAACACAATCAGATGTGCTAATACTCAAAAACCAAACGAAGAACCCCAAAAATCAGGGCTTTTGGTACAAGCAAGTTAAGGTTGTAGAAGACTCATAAAATCAGTCAAAATATATGAGAAGCAGGAGATTAAACACAAAAAAATCATTAAACGATTTTTAAAAAGAAATTCCAGAAACCCTAGTTTTAGGAAAAGATGAAAAAAAATCACTTGGAATCATACGATTCTTGTAAAGAATCTCAGGGCAATTGTAAAACTCACATGAAACAAACTCAAATCACCTTAGATCTGTACAGATCTAGGAGTTTTTAGAAAAGAAATTAGGGTTTCGAAGAGAACCATAAAGAGATGAAGAAACCTGTTTAGAAAACCATAGATCGTAGCTAATATAGGACGATCTCACTCAAAATCACACCGGAATTGCCTGGAACAGGCGAGAGATGAACCCTACATGCAAGTCGACATAGCGTTGGCCCCTTGAGGGCCTTTGAGATGGCAAGAATGACATGAGAGAGGCCATTGGAGGCCTGGGGTGTGATGAGAGGTCACCGGAGATAGCCATAGATGAAGGTTAGTGAGATTGGACTAGGGTTAGGTCGAGAGCGTTTGAGAGCAGAGGGGTTTCCAGGGCGGCGGGTATATAGAAAATGATAGGGTTCGGGGGTCTTTTGGGTTTATTTTAGGAAGGTTTGATGGTGGCCGTTGATCTTTATAATCAACGGTCGTGATTAAAGGGTGTGGGGGACCGGATCGAGCATTTGGGGTGTGGGCCGGATAATTTAGTTGAGCACTGGGGCTGGTAATTGGGTTAGGTTGGGGTTGGATTGGGGCTAAAATTGAAATAAAATTAGGCCATATTTTAAATAGCCATTTTAATTCTATTTAATTTATAAGAAATAATAAATGATTTTTGAGAAAATAATTTCGTGTACAAATATGATTTATAATAGTTATTTAACATTTTAAAAATATAAAAGATCATTTTATGCATCAACAATGTAATTATGCATTAGTAGGGCTAGTATTGCAAATATATGCAAATTAGCTTAAAAATGTAAATTCAATTATAAAAATGCACCGAAAATGTTTAAAAACTATGCCGGCATCAATAAAGAATTAAGATGACTAAATCACCACAAAATATAATTTGAAGGATAATTATTGGATATTTTATAAATAAAAGAGAAGAAATAAATTTGTTATTGGAGCTCTTAAAACTATAGAAAAATTATTATATAAAAAAACTTATGCATGCTTATAAGTGCATATGTACTATTTTGAATATATATATATATATATATATATATATATATATATATATATATATATATATGTATTAAAAATATATGTGGAAAAATTGGGTATCAACACTACTGGCTACCCGTTTGGTATTACATAATGGCTTGCTAAATGGCAGGCAGATCTTGTAAGAATCGAACCAAAAACTGGTTCAAATCTTTAACTTGTTGTCTATTCCGTCTGTGTTCATAGCTTGTTCTTTGTGAGTGCGAATATTTCCGTATCTCTCACTGATTCGTACTTAACTCTAAGGTTATGGCTTTCAGATCCTCTTTTGGTTCGAACCAAAAATTGTTCATAACTTTAATTTTAAGTGTTATTTCAACTACATTCACTCTATTACGCATAAATCTGCCTATTTCTGTTAATTTCTTTTACTTACCCTAAACTAGGGTTTCAGATCCTAAATTTGGACTAGAACTTGTTCGATTATGTGTTATTTCAAATGATTTTTTGTCCGCATACATTGCATGCAATATGTATTTGATTATCTTTATTATCTGCTGACTTGTGAAGGTTTACCTAAAACTAGGGTTTGGTACCTTTGTTTGTCTTTACTAATTTTCTGATTGATACCCTTTCCTTTCTCGTATGGGACTGATATTTTCCTTATTTCTGTCTGCCATGTTTCCTTTATTTCTTTAATTTTGCCCTGAAATTGATTGTTAATCGATTCTATGTGATATTTTCCTTATTCTAAGCGTTAATCGCCTGATTGCACGCCATTATTCTCTGATTAATTCACTGAACTCCGTATTATTTGCTCTAATACTAGACTTCAATTGATTCTTTTAATTAATTTCTTTCCTTGCTTATGTGTGTTTGATCTCTTTTCGTATTTGTTCGACTAATTGAACGCTATTTAAACCTTCTCCCCTTTCCCCTTTAGGCAAACTAGAACTCTCAATACTGTCACTAAAAAAATTATCTTTTCACTTTGATTCTTTGCACGTTTGTGTCTGGACTTGGCCGGCTGAAAGCCAAGGCCAATTAATTCTGGACATAACTACTGTGGTGTATTTTCCTGCTTTCCTGCCTAACTGGTAAGTCATTATCCCTTGCCATTTTATTTTCTATGTCTCCTTAATCTGTGTTGTTCGACCAGCGTGTTTGAACATTATTTTGAGCATGATTTTGCCTTTTATGCTTCTATGACTTCATGATTGATATTGTTAATTGGTTATTTTGAATAATAATATAAATCATCTTAAAACCTAGCTTAATATTTTAACTTGTCTCATGCACAATGTTTGCTAATCCTAAACCTGTTCTGAACTTAGTATCCTTAGGATACCGCTAGCATGAAATTACTTCATCAATCCTAACTTAACAGACTTGTATTGTTACCTAATTCATGTGCCCTGCTAAGAGGTCTTGCATCCCTCTGGATTCATGTGATAATCTGACTGTTTGCCTTAACACTTTGCCTAAATGTTTCTGTGATTAAACAAGGTTGTCCTAAGTATTAGCATGCAAACATGGTGTAATTAGGTCTTTTCTGACTTGACCTGTTTGAAACTGTGTACATTGCCACCCTTGCTTGTTTTCTTAATGCCATTATGTCTACATATTCTGTGTTCTAAAATTCTGTTATGGTAGTCTTCTTCTGAGAAATCCAAACTGCTTTAAATCTGTTCCTACCTCTTTTTATATGTTGTTACTCTTTTAAAAAAGAAAAAAAGAACTCCTAATCTTAGTCCTTTAGGTTCTATCCTCAACCACCCAGTGTGAGCACTGCTCAGGGTCCATGTGAGACTCTTGTGAACTCTGACACACTGGGAGCTAGTTCCTAATCTCTTTTGAATCATTTCTGAGTATGTGGTTTTGGTATGAGCATTGCCCTGGGTCCTTGAGGCCCTTGGGAACTTTGACCCATTGGAAACCTGATTCTATAGGTATTATGAGTGAATTACTCATTATTG
The DNA here is from genome assembly GCF_001879085.1 of Nicotiana attenuata. Classification (NCBI taxonomy): domain Eukaryota; kingdom Viridiplantae; phylum Streptophyta; class Magnoliopsida; order Solanales; family Solanaceae; genus Nicotiana; species Nicotiana attenuata. The sequence goes on from NW_017670241.1 coordinate 1,505,220, forward strand.
GCTATGTTGTACCTGTAAAAGAAGCCTCGAGGTGGAAATGGTTTGAAAGCCTGGTGTGATGACCAAAAGGTCATCACTTGTTTTTAAATTAAATTCTGTGTTTCAAGGACTCGGACCCGTGATTTGACGGTCCCGGAGGGTCCGTAGGGAAATATGGGACTTGGGCGTATGCCCTGAATCGAATTCCGAGGTCCCAAGCCCGAGAAATGAATTTTTGAAAGAAATTGTTTTCTGAAAAATATAAAGGTTTCTAAAAGTGAAATGTTATGTTAAACCTGTGGTATCGGGCCCGTATTATGGTTTTGGAGCTCGGTACAGGTTCAATATGATTTATATGTGTTGTCGGTAAAATTGGTAAGAAACGGACTTGAAACGACGTGAATCGGATAGTTATTGAGAAAATGGGAAATTTGAAGTCATGAGGAAGCTTCATGATTTTGATGCTAAATTCATAGTTGTTGATGTTATTTTAGTGATTTGAATACACGAGCGAGTCCGTATGATGTTTTTAGGGTGGGGTGCATGTTTGGTTTGGAGCCCCGAGGGCTCGGTGAGTTTTGGATAGGCCACGGGGTAAAATTTTGGACTTAAGGAATTGCAAGCCTGCAGGCTTCGCATTTCCCAACCTCCCTTTGCAATTCCCAGATCGCATTTCCCAACCTCCCTTTGCAATTCCCATAGCTACAGCCTGCAACTTTTTATACTTAGCCGGAAAACAACCCTTTTTCAAATCTTTTCAAAACAAAAACTCCCTAGGGCAATTTTCCAAGGACAACTCTTCTTCCAAATTGATTGTAAGTCAATCTTTACTAGTTTCCTTCAATGATTAACATCTTTTAACATGATTTCAACTCAAAATCAATGATTTTCATGGGGGAAATTGGGTGTTTTGGGTAGAACCTAGGTTTTTCAAAAAAAGAGGATTTGGACCTCGATTTGAGGTCCGATTTCAAAACAAATTATATATTTGAGTTCATAGGTGAATGGGTAGTCGGGTTTTGGGTCGATCCTCGGGTTTTGACCATGTGGGCCCGGGGCTGATTTTTGACTTTTTGGGAAAGGCTTTAGAAAACTTATTTCCATGCATTAGAAATTGTTTATTTAGCATTCATTGATGTAATTAAGTAACTTGTGACTAGATACGAGCAAATTGGTGGTGGAATCACGAGGTAAAGCTATAGTTGAGGCTTGAACTGTGTTCGTGGCATCGAGGTAAGTGTTTGGTCTAACCTTAGCTTGAGGGAATAGGAGTTTGGTCTGTATGCTACATGTTATGTGTTGAGTACGACGTATAGGTGTGGTGACGAGTATCTATACGTCGGTGGCGAGCATGACTGTGAGTCATAATTGAAATTTATTGTGTTATTGAGAACTACTACGAATTCCTAAGTTGTTGACTCTCTGTGTTGAGCGAGGTTTATAATTATTCTCATAGAGATTACTCATGGTTGAGCATTTGTGTTAGTTGAGGTAGTAGATGTTGGAACAAGTTTGGTTATAGCTGATTTTCCCTTGCCGGGATAGTGTAGTTCTTATTGATCCCTAGTCGGGACTCTTGTTATGGTTGATGTTGATTGTATATGTGGATCGGGTTGCACGCAGCAACAATGACATATTTGGATCGGGTTGCACGCCGCAACAAAGATATATTTGGATCGGGTTGCACGTCGCAATAATGATATATTTGGGTCGGGTTGCACGCTACAACAATGAGATATTTGGGTCGAGTTGCACGCCGCAACAATGAAATACTTGGATCGGGTTGCACACCGCAATAATGATTTGAATGGGTCGGGTTGCACGCCGCAATAGTGATGAATGATATGGATCGGGTTGCACGCCGCAACAGTGTTATTATATGTTGGTATCGGGTTTCGCAGTGCAACAATTGTTGATACAATGTGTTTATGGATGGAATATAAGTTCCTTGTTGTTTCGTTGTAAATTCTAAGTTGTCCTTGTGCCTTGTTCTTGATTTACTGTTGAAACTAATATACCCCGCAGCATGTACCCCCTCCCATCTTTACTTATTTATTTCTATTTATATTCCGCTGTATATTATATACCTGCACAGGTTCATTTGGTAGTCGGGTCCTAGCCTCGTCACTACTTCGCCGAGGTTAGGCTACGCACTTACCAGCATAGGGGGTCGGTTGTGCTGAAACTACACTCTGCACTATTTTGTGCAGATCCCACTGCTGCAGATTTCGGACTGCAGTGAGGTTTCAGCTTCGTACTTACCAGGCGACATGAGGTAGTCCTGCAGGCATTCGCAGGTCTTGGCGTCTCCCTCTATCTATTTTCCTGCTTCTCTTATGTAGTTCTAGAGACAGTATTTTGTTATTTCTTTCAGACCCTTATTTGTAGTACTCTTAGACAGTTTGTGAAGTTGTGACACCAAATCTTGGGTGGTTTTGTGATGGGATGGTATTAGTAGTACTGTTAAACTTGAAATTTATTTATTCCGCTATTAAATTATATTGCTATAAATTGTTGATGCTAGGTCATTAAATAAAATGAAAATGGAAAACAGGTTAAATAGTTTAGTTAGTTGGCTTGCCTAACTTTCACTAGTAGGCGCCATCACGACTCCCGAGGGTGGGAAATCTGGGTCGTGACAAGTTGGTATCAGAGCACTAGGTTACTTAGGCCTCACAACTCACATACAAGCTTTGTAGTTTGAGGGATCGGTATAGAGACGTCTGTATTTATCCCCCAGAGGCTACAGAGTTAGGAAAAACTTCGCATCTATCATTTCCTGTCTTGCGGTTTGGTTTCTCAATACTAATCGAATTTCTACTCGCACTCCAGAGCAGATGGCTCCTGAGTTTCATACTCCAGCAGCACAGACCGGTGATAGATCAGCTACGTCTTCGGAGGCTTTGTGGAGGTTGGATAGGTTTACTAAGCTCTTCACTGCCACTTTCAGCGGTGCATCTTCTGAGGATTCCCAGGATTACCTAGACAGCTGTCATGAGGTTCTCAGGAACATGGGGATAGTGGAGACCAATGGAGTCGACTTTGCTACTTTCCGCTTATCTGGATCCGCCAAGACCTGGTGGAGAGATTATTGTTTTGCTAGACCATCCGGATCACCAACTTTGACTTGGGAGCAGTTTACTCAGCTATTTCTGGAGAAGTTTCTCCCTATCACTCAGAGAGAGGTCTATCGGAGGCAGTTTGAGCGTCTCTAGCATGATTCTATGACTGTTACTCAGTATGAGACCAGATTCATCGACTTGGCTCGTCATGCACTTATCATACTTCCCACCGAGAGGGAGAGGGTGAGGAGGTTCATTGAGGGACTTATCCAGCCTATTCGACTTCAGATGGCTACGGAGACGGGGAGTGAGATCTCTTTTCAGGAGGCGGCCAATATGGCCATGAGGGACGAGATGGTTTTGTTACGGGGAGGTGGTTAGGGGTCTGACAAGAGGCCCCGTCATTCAGGCAGATTCAGTGGTACCTAGTCTGGAGGTAGGGATTCGTATGGTAGGGGCCATCCTCCTAGGCCCTTTCAGTCAGCACTTCAGGTTTCTCAAGGTGCTTCAGGTGGCCATGGTTCTCATACACAGTATTCTGATCAGCAGCCCTACAGTGCATCACCAGCTCCTATCCGTGCACCGCCGCTCCAGAGTTTTTGGGGTAGTCATTCAGGTCGTCAGGGTCAGTCTCAGTTTCCTCGGCCGCAGCACTCAAGTGGATGCTTTGAGTGTGGTGAGTATGGTCATATTCGGAGGTCTTGTCCGAGGTTAGTTGGTACTCAGTCACAGCAGCGGGTTTCCCGTGCTATGGTTCAGGCACCAAGTGTTCCACAGCCCGCCCATCCAGCCAGAGGTGGGGGTAGAGGTGCTAGACATGGAGGTAGAGGTGCTAGAGGTGGAGCTCAGGCCACTAGGGGTGGAGGCCAGCCAGCAGCAGGCCATCCCAGAGATGTAGTCCAGGGTGGTGAGGCTCAGCCTCGATTTTATGCTCTTCCAGCTAGGTCGGAGGCTGAGGCTTCCGACGCAGTTATCACAGGTACGGTTTTAGTTTGTGGTAGGAGTGCTTCAGTGCTATTTGATCCAGGGTCTACCTACTCTTATGTTTCATCTTATTTTGCGCCGTATCTGATCGTGCCTAGTGATTCTCTGAGTATTCCTTTATATGTGTCCACCCCCGTGGGTGATTCTATTGTGGTAGACCGTGCTCATCGTTCTTGCGTGGTTGTGACTGAGATTCTTGAAACCCGAGTAGACTTATTACTGCTGGACATGGTCGATTTTGATATCATACTGGGGATGGACTGGTTGTCACCTTACCATGCCATCTTGGATTGTCATGCCAAGACTGTGACCTTAGCCCTACCGGGTTTACCACGTTTAGAGTGGAGAGGGACTCCTGGTCATTCTACCCGTAGTGTTATCTCATATATGAAGGCTCGGTGAATGGTCGAGAAGGGGTGTTTGGCCTGTTTGGCATATGTTCGTGATTCCAGTGCCGAGGTTTATTCCATTGATTCTGTGCATGTAGTTCGTGAGTTTCCTGAGGTATTTCCTTCGGACCTTTCAGGTATGACACCCAACAGGGATATTGATTTTTGCACTGACCTGGCTCCGGGCACTCAGCCCATTTCTATTCCGCCATATCGCATGGCCCCGCCTGAGTTGAAGGAGCAGTTGGAAGACTTGCTTGATAAGGGCTTCATTAGACCCAGTTTATCGTCGTGGGGTGCGCCTGTGTTGTTTGTCAAGAAGAAGGACGGATCGATGAGAATGTGCGTAGATTACCGGCAATTGAATAAGGTCACAATCAAGAATAAGTACCCATTGCCGAGGATTGAGGATTTGTTCGACCAGCTTCAGGGTGCCCAAGTGTTTTCTAAGATCGACTTGAGATAAGGCTACCATCAGTTGAAGATTAGGGCATCCGATGTCCCTAAGACAGCTTTCCGCACTCGGTATGGGCATTATGAGTTCTTGGTGATGTCATTCGGGTTGACGAATGCCCCGGCAGCTTTTATGGATTTGATGAACCGAGTGTTCAGGCCTTACTTGGATTCGTTCGTGATAGTCTTCGTTGACGATACCTTGATTTATTCCTACAGTCAGGAGGAGCATGGGCAGCATTTGAAAGTGGTTCTTCAGACTCTGAGAGATAGTCAGCTGTATGCAAAGTTTTCAAAGTGTGAGTTCCGGTTGAGTTCAGTTACGTTCTTGGGGCATATGGTTTCAGCAAAGGGTATTCAGGTAGATCCAAAGAAGATAGAGGCAGTTAAGAACTGGCCTCGACCCACATCAGCCACATAGATCCAGAGTTTCTTTGGTTTGGCAGGCTATTATCATCGGTTTATGGAGGAGTTTTCATCTATTGCATCCACGATGACCAGGTTGACCAGAAAGGTGCCCAATTTAAATGGTCGGATGAGTGCGAGGCGAGCTTCCATAAGCTCAAGACAGCCTTGACTACGGCACCAGTGTTGGCTTTGTCCAAAGGTTCAGGCCCATATACAGTTTATTGTGATGCATCTCGTGTTGGGCTTGGTGCGGTGTTGATGCAGGATGGCAAGGTCATTGCTTATGCTTCGTGCCAGTTGAAGATTCATGAAAAGAACTATCCAGTCCATGATTTGGAGTTAGCAGCCATTGTTCATGCGCTGAAGATTTGGAGGCATTATTTGTATGGCGTGGCATGCGAAGTGTTCACGGACCACAAGATTTTGCAGTATTTGTTCAAGCAGAAGGAGTTAAATTTGAGGCAGAGAAGGTGGTTGGAGCTATTGAAAGATTATGATGTCACTATCTTATATCATCTGGGAAAGGCCAATGTGGTGGCCGATGCATTGAGTAGGAAGTCAGCCAGTATGGGCAGTCTGGCGTATATTTCGGTCGGTGAGAGAACGCTTGCCTTGGATGTCCAGGCTTTGGCTAATCAGTTCGTGAGGTTGGACATTTCTGAGCCCAGCCGCATATTAGCTTCCACAGTTGCTCGCTCTTCTTTATTGGAGCGAATCCGAGATCGGCAGTATGATGATCCTCACTTATGTGTCCTCAGAGACACGGTGTAGCACAGAGACGCCAAGCAGGTCACACTAGGAGATGATGGAGTTTTGAGAATGCAGGGTTGTATTTGTGTGCCTAATGTGGATGGACTTCTGGAGTTGATTCTAGAGGAGGCTCATAGTTCCCGGTACTCTATTCATCCGGGCGCCTCCAAGATGTATCAGGACTTATGGAAGCAATACTGGTGGAGGAGAATGAAGAAGGACATTGTTGCGCATGTGGCTTGGTGTTTGAATTGTCAACAGGTTAAATAGTTTAGTTAGTTGGCTTGCCTAGCTTTCACTAGTAGGCGCCATCACGACTCCCGAGTGTGGGAAATCCGGGTTGTGTGTTCCAGAAGATTGAGATTCCTGAGTGGAAGTGGGAGCGTATCACTATGGACTTCGTTGTTGGACTCCCACGGACTCAGAAGAAGTTCGATGCAGTGTGGGTTATTGTGGATAGGTTGACCGAGTTAGCACATTTTATTCCAGTGGCAGTCTCCTATTCTTCCAAGATTTTAGCTGAGATTTATATCCGGGAGATTATTCGACTTCATGGTGTGCCCATGTCTATCATTTCGGATCGAGGTGCGCAGTTTTCCTTACATTTCTGGAAAGTAGTTCAGGGAGAGTTGGGCACGCAGGTTGAGTTGAGCACAGCGTTTCATCCTCAGACGAACGGGCAGTCCGAGCGGACTATTCAGATTTTGGAGGATATGCTCCGAGCCTGTGTCATTGACTTTGGAGGCTCGCTGGATCAGTTCTTGCCTTTAGCAGAGTTTGCCTATAATAACAGCTACCAGACGAGTATTCAGATGGCTCCTTATGAGGCTCTATATGGTAGACGATTTCGGTCGCCGATTGGATGGTTTGAGCAGGGAGAGGCTCGGCTGTTGGGTACGGATCTAGTATAGGATGCCTTGGACAAGGTCAGGATCATTCAGGACAGGCTTTGTACAGCTCAGTCCAGGCAAAAGAGCTATGCCGACCGCAAGGTTAGAGATTTGGCTTTCATGGTCGGCGAACGGGTATTGCTTCGAGTGTCGCCTATGAAGGGCGTGATGAGATTCAGGAAGAATGGCAAGCATAGCCCTAGGTTCATTGGCCCGTTTGAGATTCTTGATCGAGTGGGAGAGGTGGCTTATAGACTTGCATTGCCGCCGAGCTTATCAGCTGTGCATCCAGTGTTTCACGTGCCATGCTTCGGAAGTATCACGGCGATCCATCCCACGTGTTAGATTTCAGCATTGTCCAATTGGATAAGGATTTGTCCTATGAGGAGGAGCCGGTAGCTATTCTAGACCGGCAGGTTCGTCAGTTGAGATCAAAGAGTTTTCCTTCTGTTCGTGTTCAGTGGAAAGGTCAGCCTGCGGAGGCATTCCGAGTCAGATATGCGGAGCCGTTATCCCCATCTTTTCCCCGACTCAGGTACTTCCTTCTTATGTCCGTTCGAAGACGAACGGTTGTTTTAGAGGTGGAGGATGTGATGACCCAAAAGGTCATCACTTGTTTTTAAATTAAATTTTGTGTTTCAAGGCCTTAAAAACCTCTTTCAGCATCACCTCGATTTGCGTGCATAGTCCGGGCGCGTAGCCGGAAGTCTATATGTGAAAATCTATGAAAATGATAAATTTTGGCGTTAAAATGAATTAAGTTGACTTCGGTCAATATTTTGGGTAAACGGACCCGGACCCGTGATTTGACGGTCCCTGAGGGTCCGTAGGAAAACGTGGGACTTGGGTGTATGCCCGGAATGGAATTCCGAGGTCGCAAGCCCGAGAAATGAATTTTTGAAAGAAATTATTTTCTGAAGAATATAAAGGTTTTTGAAAGTGAAATGTTATGTGAAACCTGTGGTATCGGGCCCGTATTATGGTTCCGGAGCCGGGTACATGTTCAGTATGATTTATATGTGTTGTCGGTAAAATTTGGTAAGAAACGGACTTGAAACAACCTCAATCGGATAGTTATTGAGAAAATGGGAAATTTGAAGTCTTGAGAAAGTTTCATGATTTTGATGCTAAATTCATAGTTGTTGATGTTATTTTAGTGATTTGAATGCACGAGCGAGTCCGTATGATGTTTTTAGGGTGGGGTGCATGTTTTGTTTGGAGCCCCGAGGGCTCGGGTGAGTTCCGGATAGACCACGAGGTGAAATTTTGGACTTAAGGAATTGCAGGCCTGCAGGCTTCGCATTTCCCAACCTCCCTTCGCAATTCCCAATTCGCATTTCCCATCCTCCCTTCTCAATTCCCATAACTGCAGCCTGCAACTTTTTATACTTAGCCGAAAAACAACCTTTTTCACATCCTTTCAAAACAAAAACTCCCTAGGGCGATTTTCCAAGAACAACTCTTCTTCCAAATCGATTATAGGTAAATTGCTTTTAGTTTCCTTCAATCATTAACATCTTTTAACATGATTTCAACTCAAAATCAGTGATTTTCATGGGGGAAATTGGGTGTTTTATAGAACCTATGTTTTTCAAAAAAGAGGATTTGGGCCTCGATTTGAGGTCCGATTTCAAAACAAATTATATATTTGAGTTCATAGGTGAATGGGTAGTCGGGTTTTGGTTCGAACCTCGGGTTTTGACCATGTGGGCCCGGGGTTGATTTTTGACTTTTTGGGAAAGGCTTTAGAAAACTTATTTCCATGCATTAGAAATTGTTTATTTAGCATTCATTGATGTAATTAAGTAACTTGTGACTAGATATGAGCAAATTGGTGGTGGAATCACGAGGTAAAGCTATAGTTGAGGCTTGAACTGTGTTCGTGGCATCGAGGTAAGTGTTTTGTCTAACCTTAGCTTGAGGGAATAGGAGTTTTGTCTGTATGCTACATGTTATGCGTTGAGTACGACGTATAGGTATGGTGACGAGTATCTATACGTCATTGTCGAGGATGACCGTGAGTCTTAAATTGAAATTTATCGTGTTATTGAGAACTACTACGAATGCCTAAGTTGTTGACTCTCTGTGTTGAGCAAGGTTTGTAATTATTCTCGTAGAGATTATTCATGGTTGAGCATTTGAGTTAGTTGAGGTAGTAGATGTTGGAACAAGTTTGGTTATAGCTAATTTTCCCTTGCCCGGATGTGTTCATTCTTATTGTTGACTCCCTTGCTGGGATAGTGTAGTTCTTATTGATCCCTAGCCAGGACTCTTGTTATGGTTGATGTTGATTGTATATTTGGATCGGGTTGCACGCCTCAATAATGACTTGTCTGGATCGGGTTTCACGCCGTAACAATGATATATTTGGATCGGGTTGCACACCGCAATAATGATATATTTGGGTCGGGTTTCATGCCACAACAATGAGATATTTTGGTCGGGATGCACGCCGCAACAATGAGATATTTGGATCGGGTTGCACGCCGCAACAATGATATGATTGGGTCGGGTTGCACGCCACAATAGTGATGAATGATATGGATCGGGTTGCACGCCGCAACAATGTTGTTATATGTTGGGATCGGGTTGTGCGCCACAACAATTGTTGATACAAAGTGTTTATGGATGGAATATAAGTTCCTTGTTGTTTCGTTGTAAATTCTAAGTTGTCTTTGTGCCTTGTTCTTGATTTACTGTTGAAACTGATATACCCCGCAGCATGTACCCCCCCATCTTTACTTGTTTATTTCTGTTTTTATTCCGCTGTATATTATATAACTGCACTGGTTCATTTGGTAGTCTGGTCCTAGCCTCGTCACTACTTTGCCAAGGTTAGGCTACACACTTACCAGAACATGGGCTCGGTTGTTCTAATACTACACTCTGCACTATTTTGTGTAGATCCCAGTGCTGCAGATTTCGGACCGCAGTGAGGTTTCAGCTTCCTACTTACCAGGCGACCTGAGGTAGTCCTGCACGCGTCCGCAAGCCTTGGCGTCTCCCTCTATCTATTTTCCTGCTTCTCTTATGTAGTTCTAGAGACAGTATTTTGTTATTTCTTTCAGACCCTTATTTGTAGTACTCTTAGACTGTCTGTGAAGTTGTGACACCAAATGTTAGGTGGTTTTGTTATGGGATTGTATTAGTAGTACTGTTAAACTTTAAATTTAATTCTTCCGCATGTTTAATTATGTTGCTATAAATTGTTGATGCTAGGTCATTAAATAAAATGAAAATGGAAAACAGGTTAAATAGTTCAGTTAGTTGGCTTGCCTAGCTTTCACTAGCAGGCCCATCACGACTCCCGGGGGTGGGAAATCCGGGTCGTGACACCTGGTTGCCCAGGTGTATTTGGGCCTAATAAAAGGCTCCCTATAGTTTATTTCTTTACTCTTATGTAATTCATTTTTGCTAATCTGGTATGTAATAACTTTGTAATAAACATATTCTGGGGTATTTACTAAAATCGGGAGCGTTTCTTATTTCCTTTGTTAAACTGGGCAGAAATCCTGCCTATAGGGTTTTATCTGCGCTGTTAATTCTGCTCATTTTGTTCGAAACTGTTAAGTTTTACGTTGTTTAGAGATCCTGCCAATAGGATTTTCATTGGTGATGTTGATTCTGCTAAAATCGTATGAGTTCTGTATTAGAAATCCTGCCTATAGGATTAATATTACAACTTTTGTTAGAAATCCTGCCTATAGGATATGTTAATTTGTCCAATAAAGTGTGTTAGCAATCATGCCTATAGGACCAATATTTGACTCAACTGTTTTCTGGCAATGTGTCTAATTTTCTGCCCGTATGCTATTTAATTAGAAATCATGCCTATAGGGTTAAAATCAGTTCAACATTAGATATCATGCCTATAAAATCAAAGCCAGTTCGAACTTAGGTATCCTGCTTATAGGGTAACAATCATCTCGCTCATAGAAGTCATGCCTATAGGATTTTGCTAGTTGGTTCTGAATACAATCGTCGCTGTCAATCACTTAGACAATATGAATATAGGACTAAAATAACAATTTTGGATTTGTGATTGTGATGCATTACTTTCTGAAACGCGCAGATACTGTACTAAATAAAATCAGTAGGCAAATAATAGGTCCTAACACTCCGCTTAATAAGACTGCTTCTGTGTATTAATGCTCGCCTGTTCCTTACATAGATATCCTGCCTATAAGACTTTAAGATTAATAAAGCATGTCAATCAATTGCGTACATTTGCTGTTTATGTGTGGAAGTAAATATGAGCCTGTATCTGCTTTTTATCTTAATGTCCTATCCGCTTAGCTTGTTGCCTAGTATTTTACAACTATGAGCAACCTAGGCTTAGTCCAAAACCATCCCAAATAGAGGTCCTAATGCCTCCAGGACCATAGGTAAGGAACGGGTAGTGCACGCATAGGAAACGAACTAGAATTAACTAGAGTGCTTTAAGTAACAACTTGACGATAGTAATCGGGTTGCAGGAGATGATAGTCTGTGCCCGCTGGATAATATGAGTAACACCCCCGTCCCCGAGGGAGTTACAAAGTATTATTTATGTTTCACGGGGTGATCCTTTAGGCTAAAGAATTTAGGACCCCCATATCCTTATTAAATAATTCTCTAGCTTTTTTATTAGACTAATTCATAATTGAGTTTGGCTGGGACCCACAGTTGTGGACCTCGAAGAGTGCCCAACACCTTCTCTTCAAGGTAATTTCGAGCCCTTACCCGGTCTCTGGTGATGTAGACTGGTAAAACATGAGTTATCAGCTCTAGGTGCCCTAACGCACCTTAATCCGTTATGTGGTGACTCTAAACCAATTCCTTTTCCTTACCCTCTCAAAAGGAGTTGTCAAAATGTCAAAACCCGATTTCGCAAGATAAAGGGGGCGCGACAGCATGGCGACTCTGCTGGGGATATCTTTAGGCTCTTACAATTACGAACTTGATCTACATGAATTAGTCCCTCTCGATAAGTTTGTTTTGTTTTTTTGTTATTACTTGAATATCCCGCTCTTATTTTCCCTTTTGTTGCTACATGCACATCCTCTTCCCTATTTCCCTTTTTACATGAACTCGCATCAACTCTCCACTTAATTACAACTTGCCTTTCCCCTTATTTTCCAAATCATTTTTACCTACTCCAAACTTTTTAATTTTACTATATAATGTCTCTCCCCAATCCTTTCCCCTTTATTTGCTTTATTACAATTCCTTCATTATGCGAACTAACTTCTTCCCTATTTCTCTTTCCTTTATGTCTTTACGTTCATTCAAAACTGCATTTCAAACATGTGAAAATACTTGACAATGTGTTATTTTTTACATAATGCATGCTCAAGATCATATTCCACTCGTGCGTACTAATACCATAGCGGCACTTGATGAGTGTCCATTCTCTTTCTAAAATCACCCTTTAAATTTGGAAAGGATTATTTGTGGTAAAACTAGTCGATCAGCGGTGCAATCGATGGTTCCGTGCCTTTCCCTCTCAAGTTGTCCGCTTGAGGTTACCAGTCTAGACTTCTATAGAAACCTTACTCTGATAATAAATGTACATGCATCAGGATCAAACCTAGCATGGGTTAATATGTTGTCCGCATAATAACACTCTAAGAAAAACCTTGTCCAAAGTCCACCGGGATTTTCATAATCCTAACAGGCACAAACAAGATATGTACATTATTTGAAGGGATAAATCCCAAGATGCTAACCTTTAATGTATAAGTAGTCAAATCTGGAGAGGGCAAGGGTCTAACTCTGTTTGTTTTTGCAGAAAATGAGGCACGAAGTCCCCAGGTTTGGCATGGTCAGAGATATACCACCGTTATTGCTGGATTGGTGGGAAAACCTTTCGCCAAGCGACAAAAATCACGTGAAAAAGGTTCTTGGAAACTTACCCTCCTTATTGGACATCTAGCCAAACAACATGCTGATCGAGGCTGCTACTATGTTCTGGGACGGAGAAAGGGCTATATTCCGTTTTGGTAATATAGAAATGACTCCTCTTTGGAGGAAATAGGAGGATTTGCTGGATTAACATGTAATAGTCTCGGTTTACTAGTACCAGAAATCGCACTACCAGGGGGTTTCAGAAGATGATGGGTCTGAGAAAGAATGACAACTTGGTATGCCTGAAGAAGTCCTACATACCCTTTGACTTCCTCTATGAACGATACGGACACAACAAATCTTGTCGTATCTTTCATGACGAATTCTCCATCACTTCCCTGGGTTGGATTCATCAGGGTTTTTGTACTCATCATCTGCTTTCTGGGTATGATAGTGTTTCCAAGCCAAGGGGACAGAATTCATACCAGATTGGCCATGGTGACCAAAGCTTTAATGGAGGGAATCGAGGGACAAACATATACTATTGTTCCGATAATTGTAGCAGAAATATACCGGGCTCTGGATCGTTGCAAGAAAATGTTCAAACATTTTAAAGGTTGTAACTTGCTGCTGTAGATTTGATTGTTAGAACATCGCCAGTACCACCAAGAGTTTCCGCGGAGGCCATTGAATGATCACATAGCTTTCCACCATCCGAAAAGAATATCCGAAAAGAATGACCTTTATCCCAGACAGGTTTGCACAGCTAGAGAATGCTACAAAATGGGTACAGTTTTTCAGCAATTTGACCGAGGACAAGGTTCATTGGATGTTTGAGTTGTTCCCTACTAGCGAATTCATCATCAAATACAGGGATGTTCCGCATCTGGTGTTGATTGGGTTAAGGGGCATACATCCTTATGTTCCTATCAGGGTCATGAGACAAGCTGGTAGAAAACAAGTCATACCGCGAGTCTACAAAATGAGTCATTAGAAAGCATATTTTCAGGATAATGTTGTTCCATACAAATGTGAGGACCAGCACATGTGGCATTTGAAGATTATCATGGAAAAGGATACCATCAAGCCAAATCGATATCACGCAGGTCATGTGTACTTCTACCCATCATGGTTAGAAGATAACATAGCAGGAATAGTCGAGCCAGGGTTGGTCAAGGAAACAAGGTCATGGATGAGATTGCTGAAGCACAGGTAAAGTATGAGAGGCTACGCAAAAGAGTCCTTGAGTCCGAAGCTAGGAATTTGGAACAACGCAAGTTCGACATGGAGTCAATTAACGAGTGGAGGGAAATGGCTACAAGGTCAACAGAAAGGTTGGAATATTTGGAGCAGGGTCTAATGGAACTGGAAGGGAAGATGAGGAAAAGGGTCGTAGACTGTCAGAATGTAGAGGGCAACGAAGGAGGACACCTAGAAAGGGCTCACCTGCTGCTGGACATACACGACCCGTGGAATCTGATCGACGGAGCCAAGAGAGTCAAATATGGAGAAGGTCCCTCTGGGACCAAGTAGATTAGGTTTGTCTATTTTTTGAATTGTTTTCGAATTCGAATGTAATAAGGAAAATGCCATTAGTAACTCATTTCTCTATTGTCGTTTTTAGGTTCATCTTATTTATCACATTAAGGAAATGAGGTATTTATCGACATTAAATTTATCCAAATCTATTAGTCGCTAGGCTTACCTCGGGCATAACGAGGTTCCCCAAATTAGGACGCAAATTTACATTCCTGCAATACGTGTGTAAGTACTGCATATGATTTTAAGAATCCTTACTGACTTGTCTACATTTTTGCCTTTTTCTTTATTTTGATTATTCCCATTCCCTAAGGTTGGTTCGCACATACTGGCATCGTTAGCATATCATACCAGATCTAGAGGCCCTCTACCTCCTCCTCCTCCTCCAAGTAATCCGAAAAGCAAGGGAAAATCTAAGATGGATGATATGAGTGGTGTCAGGAAAGACGACGCTACACATGCTGAGAATGTGGAAACTTTAGACGGTCGGAGTAGTCCGGCAAAGAACGATTTGGTCCTACGGTTGGAACAGAATATACTAGAATTGCATGGGTAGCTTGAGTAGGTCCGCAACCTGGCAACCCTTTCCTTTACCCTAAACGCCCCAAATATTAACCAGCAAAATTCCCAGAACCCCGTACCTCCTCAAAATACACCAAACCAACATCCACAAAATCCTCTCGCACCCCATCAATACGCAACACCTTCCCAAAATCATAATCCTCCACCACTACTAACTCCTCCTCAACACCAACATCTTCCAACTCAGTACCCACAAACCACTTACCATACTCCTCAGAATACCCCACAACCTATCCCTGATCCGCAAAATTTAACTAATGATCAACAGTACACTCAAACCCATGGCACCCATCAAAACAATCCTATATACGTAGAAACCTTACCCCACTCCGCTCAACCAATCTCATATACACCAGAATCCGCCGAGAAGGACCTGCTCATTAAGAATATGGCGGAGGAGCTCAAAAAGCTCACAAGCCGAGTCCAGGGTATTGAAGGAGGCAAAGGAATTGAGGGTCTGAATTTTCAGGATCTATGCATTCAGTCAGACATAGAACTGCCGAAGGGTTACGAACCTCCCAAGTTCGAGATGTTTGACGGAATAGGTGACCCGAATGTACATTTGAGGACGTACTGTGAAAAGCTCATGGGAGTTGGGAAAGATGAAAGAATTTGCATGAAGTTGTTCATGAGGAGTCTCACTGGAGACACCCTATCTTGGTACATCAGTCAAAATCCCAAGAAGTGGGTTAACTGGGTATGCATGGCATCGGACATCATGGACCGATTCAGGTTTAATACAGAGAATGCACAGGGCGTCTTCCACATACAGAACCTCAAGAAGAAACCAACGGAAACTTTCCGCGAGTATGCTACTCGATGGATGTTAGAAGCTGCAAAGGTCAGGCCGACACTAGAAGAAGAGCAAATGAACAAATTCTTCTTCAGGGCCCAGGACCCACAATACTATGAAAGGTTAATGGTCATCGAAAATCACAAATTCTCCGACACCAAACTCGGGGAAAGGAATGAAGAAGGGATCAAGAGCGGGATGGTAACTAATTTTGAGGCATTGCAGGCTACGAACAAAGCATTACAGTCAGGGGTTATATCAAAGAAGAAAGAAGTAGGGGCAATGATGGTAGCCCAAGGTCCAAAATCTCCACTCACATACCAAACACCTCCGCCCACATACCAACCTTCACCTTCCAGATATCCTCAACCCGCCACCGCCTATCACACTTATAACACCCAGCCAGCATATTATCATTCACCTCCAACCCGTCAAAACCTAGGCCCAATTTCGATCGCAGGCCGCCCAAACAGTACACCCCTATTGGTGAGCACATCGACCAGCTATATGAAAGACTGAAGGCTGCCGGATATGTCACCCCTGTGCCCGCTGTCGCCATGGAAAACTCCTCCCAATGGGTCAACCCGAACAAAACATGTGCGTACCATTCTGGCATGAAGGGGCATACTATTGATGAATGCCGCACTCTTAAAGATATGATTCAGACCCTGATTGATACCAAGGTCATACAACCAAAGGAAGCCGCACCCAATGTACGCAACAATCCCCTCCCAGATCATAGGGGTGAAGGAGTAAACGTGATAGAAACTGATGAAGAATGGGACCCTGAAGGGTCGATTGGGCTTATTCGAAAAGGTTAAAACCCTAAGAAACCTGCAATCACACTCACTCCTATTGTGGTGCAAATACAGCCACCGCCCGATGTTGAAGTAGCCACATCAGCTTCGTTAGAAATCAAAGTGACAGCACCTTCGACTACACCTACACCATTTGAAGTAGAAGTAGCCACACCCTTCATTGTGACGGTAGCATCCACACCACCCTTCAATTACAATGTCATACCTTGGGATTATGTTGCCGAAGCTAGGAAAAAGGAAAAGCGAAAATGGAAGAGTCTGGTGCTGCAGGGGGATGACTAGAACTGGAAGAATCTATACACCTGAAAATTTGGGAGGAACAAGCAAGGAAGCTACTGCCAAACAACCCATCATTGAAACTGGTCCAGATGATCTCTAGAGGAAAGTACAGGCAAGAGAATACTCTGTTGTTGATCATCTTAACAAAACCCCTGCTCAGATTTCCATTCTGTCGCTGCTACAAAATTCTGAGACGCGTAGGAATGCGTTAATGAAAGTGTTGAATAAAGCTTACGTACCCAACAACATCACCAGTGGAGAGATGGACAACATGGTAGGGCAAGTACTGGAAAGCTACAAGATCACCTTTCACGAAGATGAACCGACACCTGAAGGACTAAGTCACAACAGGGCACTGCACATCACAGTATAGTTTGAGGACAAATTCATCGCCAGAGTCTTAATAGATGGGGGTTCAAGCCTCAATATTTGTCCATTGACTACTCTGAAAAGCTTGGGTAAAGATTTCCATGAGATATGAGCAGGGAGTATGAATGTGAAAGCATTTGCTGGGTCTCAAAGGGGCACAATTGGGGAAATTAACCTTTGTTTGTAGATGGGCCCGACTTGGTTTGACGTTGAGTTTCAGGTATTGGACATATCTTCTACGTATAATCTTTTACTGGGACGACCTTGGATAAATGTTGTTGGAGATGTGGCTTCTACGCTACACTAGGTCGTGAAGTTCGATGGAACCATCAGGAGGTAATCATTCATGGAGACGAAAGTAATCCCATTTACACCAGCCAAATTGTCCCGGTTGTCGAGAATAGAAGAAATTTGGGTGGAGACACTTATCACCGCATCGAGCGTGTCAATGTAATTGAGAAAGATAAATGGTGGAGCAGCAAAATAGAAAGCATACTAGCATGGTCAGGGTATGAACCTGGTAAAGGTCTCGGTAAGAATCTCCAGGGTATCACTAAGCCAATACAACCAAAACGTCACGGTACCACCTTTGGACTTGGGTATCAATACACCTGGCAGGAGTACGATGATTGTTCGCTGCCATGGCGTGGCCCCTATTACCCTCTTGAACAGTCGATATCGTATATGTAACAGACATTTCAGTAGACTGACGTAATATGGGGATCTGAAGAAGATGAGGCTTTAGCTGGCTGAGGAATCTGTTCTTGGATGATGAACACATAGACTGTAATGCAGTAGTTGAGGAGGAGGAGGAAGAAGACCTCACCATTCAGACCATGGAGAAGGGAATTGTTCTCAAGAATCAGACTGTTGCATCATCCCGGGCCCGTCGAGTTCCTAGGTAGCCTGGCAATTAGCGTGATCTATTTTTAAAAGCCATTTTAAACGTTTAAGATATTTCCAGTATTTTGTTTTTTGTTTTTTTTTTGTTGAAATAATTGCTCGAGTCATTGAGTCGTACCTGTTTTGATGTCTTCGAGATTTAATTAATGCATTGTTATTATACTATTTATTATTATCTTTTATATTTTTCCTCTACAGCATTAGTATTACTTATCCAGATGAACCAACGATTGTGACAAGTAATGAGACAACGCAACATAAGATAGTGATTCGGAAGAAGAAGATGAGATACCTGAGGAAGTTATCAGAGAAGTTGAGAATTTTGAGAATAGGCCTAAGTCCAACCTGGACGAAACCGAGACGGTCAATTTGGGAGATTCTGAAACCATCAAAGAAACTCGCATAAGTATTTACCTGTCACCGTTAGAGAAGAAAGAATACACTCATTTCATGAAAAAATATGCGGATATTTTTGCATGGTCATATGATGACATGACCAGTCTGAGCACATCCATAGTGGCTCATAAGTTGCCTACTAATCCAATGTATCCACCGGTGAAGCAGAAACTAAGAAAGTTAAAACCAGACATGGGCCTAAAAATCAAGGAGGAAGTCACTAAGCAGATCAAAGCCAAAGTCCTTAGGGTAGTTAAGTACCCAACCTGTTTAGCCAACATTGTACCGGTTCCGAAGAAAGTTGGGAAAGTCAGGGTGTGTATTGACTATCAGCATTTAAACAGAGCAAGTCCCAAGGATGATTTCCCACTACCGAACTTACACATTCTGATCGACAATTGCGCCAAGCATGAACTCCAATCCTTTGTAGATTGCTTCGCAGGTTATCATCAGATTTGGATGGATGAAGAAGACGCGGAGGAAACAGCTTTCATTACACTATGGGGAGTGTATTGCTACAAAATGATGTCATTCGGTCTGAAGAATGCTGGGGCCACCTATATGAGGGCCATGACGACCATCTTCCATGATATGATACATAATGAAATAGTGGTATATGTTGACGACGTCATCATCAAATCCAAGAAAGCCACATATCACATAGCAGACTTGAGGAAGTTCCTTGACTGGCTACGAAAGTACAATTCAAAACTTAACCCCATAAAACGTGCATTCGGGGTTCCTGCTGGAAAATTGTTGGGATTCATCGTCAGCCGCTGAGGAATCGAGTTGGACCCGTCAATGGTTAAACCTATCCAAGAATTACCACCACCAAAGAGCAAGAAAGACGTGATGAGTTTCCTGTGATGCCTCAATTACATCAGCTGCTTCATCGCACAGTCCACAATAATATGTGAACCAATCTTCAAAATGTTGAAGAAGGATGCTGCAATCAGTTGGGTTGAGGATTGTTAGAAGGCTTTTGACAAAATCAAGGAATACCTGTCCACACCGCCAGTCCTAGTCTCGCCGGAACCTAGGAGACCTTTGCTACTCTATTTGTCCGTACTAGATAGGGCATTCGGTTGTGTCTTGGGACGACATGACGAGACGGGAAGAAAAGAGTAAGCCATATATTACTTGAGTAAGAAGTTCACACCTTATGAAGCACGGTACTCTCTACTAGAACGCACTTGCTGTGCTTTGACATGGACATCTCAGAAATTGTGGCATTACTTATGTGCCTATACCACATACCTCATATCAAGGATGGATCCTCTGAAGTACATCTTTCAGGAGCCTATGCCTGCCGGGAAGTTTGCCAAGTGGCAAATATCGCTGAGTGAGTTCGATATCATCTATGTAACTCAGAAGGCAGTCAAAGGACAAGTGTTGGCAGACCATCTTGCCGAAAATCCTATAGGAGGAGAGTACGAACTACTAAAAACGTATTTTCCTAACGAAGAAGTGTCATTCGTAGGAGAGGACATTGCTGAAGACTACGACGGTTGGAGAATGGTTTTTAACGGAGCAGCAAACATCAAAATGGAGTGGGTATTGGAGCAGTTTTGGTGTCAGAGACACGTCACCATTATCTGGTATCCGCAAAGCTTAGGTTTCCATGCACCAACAATATGGAAGAATATGAGGCTTGCATGATGGGGCTCAACTTGGCCATCGACATGAATATACAAGAGTTATTGGTAATTGGTGATTCGGATCTTCTGGTACATCACGTTCAAGGAGAATGGGCTACGAAAAATACCAAGATACTACATTACCTATATCATGTGCAAGAACTGATAAAGAGGTTCACGAAAATAGAATTCAAATATGTTCCGACAATCCAGAACGAGTTCGCAGACACACTAGCTACTTTGTCTTCCATGATACAGCATCCGGATAAGAATTTCATCGATCCCATTCCAGTAAGGATCCATAGTCAGCCAGCTTATTGTGCTCATGTTGCAGAAGAAACGGACGGAAATCCATGGTTCCACGACATCAAGGAATATTTGGCGAAAGGAGAATACCCAGAGCAGACGAACCATACTGAGAAACGCACACTGCATAGGCTGTCCAATCGTTTCTTCCAAAGAGGAGGAATTTTGTATTGGAGAACACCTGATCTAGGACTATTAAGGTTTGTTGATACCAAAGAATCTTTCTAATTTCTTGAGGAAATACATGCCAGAACCTGCGGTCCACATATGAACGGGTTTGTTCTAGCCAAGAAGATACTCAGGGCCGGATACTTTTGGATGACTATGGAAATAGATAGCATCCGGTACGTCCAGAATTGCCACCAATGCCAGATACATGCAGATATGATAGGAGTGCTGCCAAACGAACTCAATGCAACAAGTGCACCTTGGCCTTTTGCTGCTTGGGGAATAGATGTCATTGGTCCGATCGAACTCACTTCTTCGAATGGGCACAGGTTCATTTTAGTGGCCACCGATTACCTCACAAAATGGGTAGAGGCTGCATCTTACAAAGTTGTAACCAAGAAAGTCATCGCAGATTTTGTCATGGATCGTATCGTTTGTCATTTCGGGGTTCCCGAGTCCATCATCACTGACAATGCCGCCAATATCAACAGTGATTTGATGAAAGCCATGTGTGAAACTTGGCACAAATGCTCCACCGCATACATGCCTTAAATGAACGGAGTCGTGGAAGCTGCCAACAAGAACATCAAGAAGATACTAAGAAAAATGGTAGAGAATCTCAAGCAATGGCACGAGAAGTTACCATTTGCCCTATTGGGATACCGTACCACAGTCCGCACATCAACAGGTGCAACTCCCTATTTGTTGTTTTATGGTACCGAAGCTGTTATTCCTGCCGAGGTAGAAATTCCTTCTTTAAGGATCATACAAGAAGCCAAACTTAGTGATGTAGCATGGATAAAAAGTCGCTTGAGCAATGAGCCCTAATAGATAGAAAAAGGATGAATGCAGCATGTGATGGTCAGCTTTATCAGAATAGAATGTCCAAAGTTTTCAACAAAAGGGTCAAACCAAGACAGTTCACACGATGGCAGCTAGTGTTGAAGCGGATCTTTCCACATGAAGATGAAGCCAAAGGGAAATTTTCACCTAATTGGCAAGGTCTTTACATGGTTCACATGGTACTAACAGGAGGAGCACTCATACTTGTAGAAATGGACGGAGAAGTTTGGCCAAAGCCTATCAATTCGGACGTAGTGAAGAGATACTATATTTAAATTGTTTGTATTTCTTCATCTGATGTAACTGAACTACGCTTGACCTGATTCCCGTTTAAGAGGGGATACGTAGGCAGCCCTGTGGGTTCGGTCGCATCTCAATAAAATTTTCATTTTCCTACGACCAGAAATTAGGGCAGAATTTTGATGAGGACCCTAAAAATTCCAGAGCAAGTCCAGCCGACGTCATATGTAAGACAATCATAGAATCGGTTAAGTAACTGGGCAGAATTTTGAGAAGGATTCTCAAAATTCCGGAGCAGGTCCAACAAACTTCGTCACATGTAGAACAGCCAAAGGATTTCTTACTAAACTGGGTCAGAATTTTGAGGAGGACCCTAAAAATTCTAAAGCAAAGAAGCCGCAATGTCTCTAAAAGTGTCGCAGTTGTTAGTTCATCCAATTTACTTGATATTATATACCACTATGGTTCTAAATAACTCTATTTCATCAAATAAATGCATATTTTTCGAAAACTTTATTACTATGGCAGCCAGATGTTACCCAGGGTAACTCGAACAGGATCTCCAGAGCAAAGCAAAGCAAAACAAGCAGACAAAGGCACGAACCAACCTCCCCCATAAAACTCATGATTTTTCTTTGGGTTCAGTATGAAGGAATAAACACAAGTACGTGCACCTTAAATCATTACCTCCATAACAACCGGACCGCCAAGCGCAAATATATCTACGGCTAAGAAATGTTCTGCTTCTATTGGCCTTCTCTTTGCATGAGAGTGAGCATTGTCTCCTTTTCTTGCATGAGGCTAAGACTTGCCTCCTCACTTGCATAAGGCTAAGCATTGCCTTCTCTTTGCATGAGACTAAGCCATGTCTCAAATCTTGCATGAGGCCGAGCTCTGCCTCCCTATTCACATAAGGCTAAGCATTGCCTTCTCTTGGTATGATACTAAGCCCTATCTCAAATCTTGCATGAGGTTAAGCCCTGCCTCCCTATTTGCATAAGGCTAAACACTGCCCTTCCTCGCATGAGACTAAGCACTGTCTCCCCTTTCTCGCATGAGGCTAAGCATTGCCTCCCTATCTGCATAAGGCTAAGCTCTGCCTTTCCTTGTTTAATGACTGAACGTCACCCTATCTGAAGCCTAGCACTATTTCACCTTCTCCGGGGCTAAGCTCTATCCCGATCCTATACAAGACTAAGCTATGTCTTGTTTTGCTCATATGATGCATCACCATGTCTCTATCGGAAGGCATCATAGTCCGAAGGCATCATCCTCATAGCCTGAAGACACCATGCATTGGCCTGAGGATCTCTCAATATTGCACATTATTATTCAAAGGCGTCATGGTTTGAAGGCACCATTCTCATGGCCCGAGAGCATCATTTCAAGGCCTGCGAATCCCTTATCTCACGATTCATAGCCCAAGACTTCCTGGTCTAAGGACATCATCCTCACCGTCCAAAGGCAATCTTCATGGTCCAAAGGAAGTCTGCATCATGTTTAAATTCTCGCAATAATCCATATATATTTGCACGCATCGTGATTCAAGTTTTGCAGGCAATTCAGGAGTTAACCGTTCTTCAAATAGGAGCAACCTTCACTCCGATTTCCGCTCATACCATTCACACCCGGCCATTACTCCGAACATAACTGACTCCTATCAATTACTCACCTTTACTCTATGACCGTTCAAATATCTGCCCTGTGATACATCCGTTACGCTTCAGATTCACATTCATAACTCAGCATAAACCATCCGATAGTATCCTTACCAAAAGAACCCTTTCCAAAACACAACTATTCCTATATCAATTCCATCAGTTTCATTCACCGTTGGGTCCAGAACTACACACGGCTTGATCCCTGTAAAGAAGGGTAGCTATTGATACCCTTTCGGTCAAAATTGGTCATCATTTCTTTACCCGAAAACTCTTTCATCCTTCCCGGGTAAAGAGGGGCAGCTGTTGATACCCAACTTTTCCCTCATATTTTTAAAATATACAAATATACTTCCAAAATAGCATATGTATCATCACTTGATTTTTAGACACATACAAGCATTTCTTCATAATTTTCTATAATTTAAAGGGGTTTTTAATTAATTTATTCCTATATATTACTGTATAAATATTCATTAATTGCATCACAAATTATTTTATAATGATTTTATCATCTAGTTTCATCATTTACATCCATATTAGGATATAAATATTTTAGTGCATTTTTATAATTACATTTGCATCCTTTAGGCTAAATTGCACATCTTTGCAATAATAGCCCATATTAATGTATAATTATATTATTTATGCAGAAAATGATCTTTTGTATTTTTAAAATGTTAAACAGCTATTTTAAGTCATATTAGTGCACNGGCACGAACCAACCTCCCCCATAAAACTCATGATTTTTCTTTGGGTTCAGTATGAAGGAATAAACACAAGTACGTGCACCTTAAATCATTACCTCCATAACAACCGGACCGCCAAGCGCAAATATATCTACGGCTAAGAAATGTTCTGCTTCTATTGGCCTTCTCTTTGCATGAGAGTGAGCATTGTCTCCTTTTCTTGCATGAGGCTAAGACTTGCCTCCTCACTTGCATAAGGCTAAGCATTGCCTTCTCTTTGCATGAGACTAAGCCATGTCTCAAATCTTGCATGAGGCTAAGCCCTGCCTCCCTATTTGCATAAGGCTAAGCATTGCTTTCTCTTTGCATGAGACTAAGCCATGTCTCAAATCTTGCATGAGGCTGAGCCTTGACTCCCTATTTGCATAAGGCTAAGCACTGCCTTCCATTGCATGAGACTAATCCATGTCTCCCTTTTCTTGCATGAGGCTAAGCCTTGCCTCCTCACCTGCATAAGGCTAAGCACTGTCTTTCATTGCATGAGACTAAGCCCTGTCTCCCTTCTCTTGCATAAGGCTAAGCCTTGCCTCCCTATTTGCATAGGGATAAGCACTGCTTTCCATTACATGAGACTAAGCCATGTCACCCTCTTCTTGCATGAGGCTAAGCCTTGCCTCCTCACTTGCATAAGGCTAAGCACTGCCTTCTCATTGCATGAGACTAAGCCCTGTCTCAAATCTTGCATGAGGCTAAGCCCTGCCTCCCTATTCGCATAAGGCTAAACACTGCCTTTCCTTGCATGAGACTAAGCACTGTCTCCCCTTTCTCGCATGAGGCTGAGCATTGCCTCCCCATCTGCATAAGGCTTAGCTCTGCCTTTCCTTGTCTAATAACTGAATGTTACCCTATCTGAAGCCTAGCACTATTTCACCTTCTCCGGGGATAAGCTCTGTCCCGATCCTATTCAAGACTAAGCTCTGTCTTGTTTTGCTGATATGATGCATCACCGTGTCTCTGTTCGAAGGCGTCATAGTCCAAAGGCATCATCCTCATAGCCTGAAGACACCATGTCATGGCCTGAGCATCTCTCAATATTGCACATCATTATTCAAAGGCGTCATGGTTCGGAGGCACCATTATCATGGCCCGAGAACATCATTTCATGGCCTGCGAATCCCTTATCTCATGATTCATGGCCCAAGACATCATGGTCTAAGAACATCATCCTCACCGTCCAAAGACATCATTCATGGTCCAAAGGGAGTCTGCATCATGTTTAAATCCTCGCAATAATCCATATATATTTGCGTGCGTCGTGTTTTAAGTTTTGAAGGTAATTCAGGAGTTAACCATTCTTCAAACAAGAGCAACATTCGCCTATGGTTTCCGCTCATACCATTCATACCCGGTCGTTGTTCCGTACATAACCGACTCCTATCAATTTCTCTCCTTTACTCTATGACCGTTTAGATATCTGCTCTATGATACATCCGTTACGCTTTAGATTCACATTCATAACTTGCCAAAATCCATCCGATACTATCCTTCCAAAAGAACCCTTTCCGAAACAAACAACTATTCCTATAACAATTTCATCGGTTTTATTCACTGTTGGGTCCAGAATAACACACGACCTGATTCCTGTAAAATCGGGGATATGTAGGCAGCTCAGAGACCAGGGTGCGGCCCATATTTTTGAAACACCCCATTCGGTAAAAATCGGTCATCATTTCTTTACCGATAACTCTTTCATCCTTCCCAAGTAAAGAGGGGCAGCCGTTGATACCCAATTTTTCCCTCATATTCCTCAAATATATATATATATATATATATATATATACCTTCAAAATAGTGCATATGCACCATCACTTGGTTTATAAACGTATACAAACACTTTCAATAATTTTCCATAATTTTTAAATGCTTTTATTCAATTTATTCCTGCATTTTATCATATAAATAATTATTAGTTGCATCTCAAATAATTTTATGATGATTAATCATTTAATTTTCATCCTTTATGTCCATATTAAGCTTTAAATATTTTTGATGTATTTATCATAATCATAGTTGCATCCTTAGGCTAAAATTGCATATTTTGCAATAATAGCCCATATATGTGCATAATTACGTTATTTATACGGAAAATGACTTTTTATATTTTAATAATGTTAGTCATTTTTATGCAAAAATGGTATTTTTGTTATTCATTAATTACTTTTCAAATTAATTATTTGTTGAATTGGGTATTTAAAATCTAACCCCCTAAAAAACCCAATTCCGGACCTACACTACCCAATTACCCCAGCCCAATCGCCTATACATTAGCCCAAAATACCCAGCCCAATCCCCATACCCGTTTATAACACCCGACCCAATCCCCTCTAAATCACGGTCGTTGATCTCTGAAGATCAACAACTCACATCACTCCCTCCTTTTAATTAACCTACCCGTCCCCAAACCCTAACTCATTAACCCAACTCCCGCGTCTCTATATTCTATCAAGCCTTCCCCCCCCCTCCTCAAAACCCTAGCGCCGTCACTCAAATCTCTCTGATTCCAACCCAAAAATGGAATCAATCTATGATTCATTTACCATATTAGCCCCACCACCCTACTGGCTACCCGTTTTGGTATTACATAATGGCTTGCCTAAAATGGCAAGCAGATCTTGTAAGAATGGAACCAAAACTGGTTTAAATCTATAACCTGTTGTTTATTCCGACTGTGCTCATAGCTTGTTCTTTGTGAGTGCAATTATTTTCGTATCTCTCACCGATTAGTACTTAATCCTAAGGTTAGGGTTTTCAAATCCACTTTTGATTTGAACCAAAATTGGTTCAAACTTTAATTTTAAGTGTTATTTCGTCTATATTCATTCTATTACTCATAAATCTGCCTATTTCTGCTATTTTCTTTTACATATCCTAAATTAGGGTTTCAGACCCTAAATTTGGACCACATCTGGTTCGATTATGTGTTATTTCGAATGATTTCTTGTCCACATTCATTGCATCCAATATGTATTTGATTATCTTTATTATCTGCCGGCTTGTGAAGGTTTACCTAAAACTAGGGTCTGAGACCTTTCTTTGTCTTTACTGATTTTCTGACTGATACCCTTTCCTTTCTCGTATGGGATTGATATTTTCCTTATTTATGTTCAGTACGTGCATGTTTCCTTTATTTATTTACCTTATTTTGCCCTGAAACTGATTGTTAATCGATTCTATGTGATACTTTCCTTATTCTAAGTTTTACTCGCCTGATTACACGCCATTATTCTCTGATTAATTCACTGAACTCCGTATTATTTGCCCTAAAACTAGACTTCAATTGATTCTGTGATTAATTTCTTTCCTAGCTTATGTGTGTTTGATTTCTTTCCGTATTTGTTCAACTAATTGAATGTTATTTATACCTTCTCCCCTTTCCCCTTTAGACAGACTCGAACTCTCAATACTCTCACTAAAAAACTTAGCTTTTCACTTTGATTCTTTGCTCGTTTGTTTCTAGACTTGGCCGGCTGAAATCCAAAGGCCAATTAATTATGGACTTAACTACAGTGGTATATTTTTTTACTTTCCTTCCTAACTGGTAAGTCATTATCCCTTGCCATTTTATTTTCCATGTCTCCCTAATCTGTGTTGTTCGACCAGCATGTTTGAACTTTATTTTGAGCATGATTCTGCCTTTTATGCTTCTATGAGTTCATGATTGATACTGTTAATTGGTTATTTTGAATAATAATATAAATCCTCTTAATACCTAGCTTAATGTTTTAACTTGTCTCATGCACATTGTTTGCTAATCCTAAACTTGTTCTGAACTTAGTATCCTTAGGATACCGCTAGCATGAAATTACTTCATCAATCCTAACTTTACAGACTTGTATTGTTACCTAATTCATGTGCCCTCCTAAGAGGTCTTGCATCCCTCTGGAGTCATGTGATAATCTAACCGTTTGCCTTAACACTTTGCCTAAATGTTTCTGGGATAAAATAAGGTTGTCCTAAGTATTAGCATGCACACTTGGTGTAATTAGGTCTTTTCTGACTTGACCTGCTTGAAACTGTGTACATTGCCACCCTTGCTTGTTTTCTTAATGCCATTATGTCTACATATTTTGTGTTCTAAAATTTTGTTATGGTAGTCTTCTTCTAAGAAATCCAAACTGCTTTAAATCTGTCCCTACCTCATTTTATATGTTATTACTCTTTTAAAAAAGAAAAAAAGAACTCCCAATCTTAGTCCTTTAGGTTCTATCCTCAACCACCCCAGTGTGAGCACTGCTCAGGGTCCATGTGAGACTCTTGTGATCTCTGACACACTGGGAGCTAGTTCCTAATCTCTTTTGAATCATTTCTGAGTATGTGGTTCTGGTATGAGCATTGCCCTGGGTCCCTGAGGCCCTTGGGAACTTTGACCCATTGGAAACCTGATTCTATATGTGCTATGGGTGAATTACTCATAATTGGCTATATGTACCTGTAAAATAAGCCTCGAGGTGGAAATGGTTTGAAGGCCTGGTTGCCCGAGTGTATTTGGGCCTAATAAAGGGCTCCCTATAGTTTATTTCATTACTCTTATGTAATTCATTTGCTAATCTGGTCTGTAATAACTTTGTAATAAACAGATTCTGGGGTATTTAGTAAAATCGGGAGTGTTTCTTATTTCCTTTGTTAAACTTGGTAGAAATCCTGCCTATATGGTTTCATCTACGCTGTTCATTCTGCTCATTTTGTCCGAAGCTGTTAAGTTCTATGTTCTTAAAGATCCTGCCTATAGGATTTTCGTTAGTGATGTTGATTCTGCTAAAATTGTATGAGTTTTGTATTAGAAATCCTGCCTATAGGATTAATATTACAACTTTTGTTAGAAATCCTGCCTATAGGATACGTTTATTTGTCCAATAAAGTGTGTTAGCAATCAGGCCTATAAGACCAATATTTGACTTAATTCTGCCAATGTGTATAAATTTCTGGCTGTATGCTTTTTAATTAGAAATCATGCCTATAGGATTAAGGTCAATTCAGTGCTAGAAATCATGACTATAGGGATAAAATCAGTTCAACATCAGATATCATGCCTATAAGATCAAAGCAAGTTCGAACTTAGATATCCTGCTTATAGCGTAACAATCATCACACTCGTAGAAGTCATGCCTATAGGATTCTGCTAATTAGTTCTGAATACAATTGTCGTTGTCAATCACTTAGACAATATGTCTATAGGACTAAAATAACAATTCTGGATTTGTGATTGTGATGCATTACTTTCTAAAACGCCCAGATACTGTACTAAATAAAATCAGCAGGCAAAAGAATTTAGGACCCCTATCCTTATTAAAAAATTCTCTCGCTTCTTTATTAGGCTAATTCATAATTGAGTTCGGCCGGGACTCACTGTTGTGGACCTCAAAGAGTGACTAACACCTTCTCTTCGAGGTAATTTCGAGCCCTTGCCCGATCTCTGGTATAACATGAGTTATCTTCTCTAGGTGCCCTAACGCACCTTAATCCGTTAGGTGGCGACACTAAACCAATTCCTTTTCCTTACCCTCTCAAAAGGAGTTGTCAAAATGTCAAAACCCAATTTTGCAACAAAGGGGGCGCGATACTGCCCCAAACCCTAGTCCTCTTATGCGATCGCGAAGCACTATGAAACACCATCAGATCAGCTAACTCAATAAGGCCAAAAATGATTCGAAACCAATTCAAAACGCTTTCAATCCCCTCGGGGCCTATTCAAAATATCCACACAAGTATAATAACATCATACGAACTCGATTGCAATCTCAAAACATCGAAATAACATCTAAAATCAAGAATCTAGCATCAAAACTCAAAGATTTCAAAGTTCATAACTTCAAACTTTTTAACTTTTCACAATAAGCGTCGAAAATGCCTCGGGTCACTTGGGACCCCAACCAAATATGCGTGCAAGTCCAAAATCATCATACGAACCTACCAGAATTGTCAAAAATCAAATTCTTTTTGTAAAATCACATTTAAACATTTTGAAAATCAATGCGGACCACGCACGCAAGTCAGTAATCATCAAATAACCTATATGAGATCTCAAATCACAAAATGGGAAGCAAGACTTAAATCGACCTATAGGTTTTACATTCTCCACCTCTAAGAAAAGTGTTCGGTCCTTGAACGGACATAGAAATGTAACTAAACTAGAAAAAAGATGTTGACATCTACTCCTCATATTGGACACAGACTCCTAAGTAGCCTCCTCAATCAGCTGACCTCTCCAAAGCTTTTTCACGGAAGAAACATCCTTAGATCCCAATTTTCGAACCTACTGGTCTAGAATAGCTACCGGCTCTTCTTCATAAGTCAGATTCTCATCAAGATACACTATGGTGAAGTCCAATATATGCGACTTGTCTTCATGATACTTTCAAAGCATAGAAACATAAAATACCGAATGTACCCCTGCTACGCTGGGAGGCAATGCAAGCCTATAAGCAACCTCCCCAACTCTCTCTAACACTTTAAACGGGCCAATAAATCTCGGGCTAAGCTTGCCGTTTTTCCCAAATCTTATCAAGGCTTTCATATTTGAAACATTCAAGAGTACCTTATCGCCCTCCAAATAAGCCACATCACGAACCTTCATGTCCGCATAACTCTTTTGCCTACTTTGCATTACTGAAGGTGGTCCTAGATCAACTTCAGCTTATCTAAGGCATCACAAACTCAGTATGTAACCAACATCCTAGCCTTGCCAGGCTCAAACCAACCAATAGGAGAGCAGTACCGCCTACCATATAAAGCCTAATATGGTGCCATATTAGAAACTAGTCCCACTAGCTTCCGAAATTAATATCACATTCCCTCAACATATCCTCAAGGATCAGTATAATTCGCTCGGACTGGCCATCTGCTACTGGTGAAATGCAGTATTGAGATCTATGTGTGTGTGCCCAACTCTCCCTGAACAGCTCTCCAAAAGTAAAAAGTGAACTGAGTGCCACGATCCGAGATGATAGAAACGGGAACACCATGCAATCGAACAATCTATTTGATGTAGATCTAAGCCAACTTCTTTGATGTATACGAATTCATCATCGGAATGAAATGTGTAGATTCGGTCAATCTGTCCATAATGACCCAAACAATATCAAAGTTCGTGGTAATCCCACCACAGAGTCCATAGTAATGCACTAGTTCCACTCTGGTACCACCAACCTCTAAGTCAACCCACCTAGTTTCTAATGTTCGTACTTCATGTGTTGGCAATTCAAACACCATGAAACATGCCCCAAAATGTCTTTCATCGTCTTTTTCCACTAGTAATGCTGCTTCACATCATGATACATCTTCATGACACCTGGATGAATAGAGTACAATGATATATGAGTCTTCCCAAGAATCAATTCCCTCAAACCATCAACACTCGGAACATAAATCCGACCCTGAAGGCGCATAACACCATTATCTCCAATCTCAACCTTCTTTGCACCACCTCTCTACATTGTATTCTTCAACACAAGCAAATAAGGATCATCAAACCGGCAAGCCTTTATTTTCTCCAACAAAGATGACTACGCCACAACACAAGCAAGAACCTTACTAGGCTCCAAGATATCCAAACAAATCTATCAGCCAAGGCTTGAACATCCATAGCCAATAGCCTCTCCACTGCTGGTATATATGCCAAACATCCCATACTCTTCGCCTTTATACTCAAGCCATCAAATACCATATTTTCCATATAGGGATGATACAATATAGTGATATCATAATCTTTTAACAACTCCGACCATCTTCGCTGTCTCAAATTCAAATCTTTTTGCTTGAACAAATGTTGGAGACGCTGATGATCAGTGTAGACCTGACATAACATGGCATATAAGTAGTGCCCTTAAATCATTAGTGCATGCATAATAGCTTCCAACTCCAAATCATATTTAATTCTTACTTGTCATGTCGCTATTTCTTGATATATAACTGCACAATTTTTAGGTGTCTTGTCTTAGCCTCGTCACTACCTCATCGGGGTGAGGCTCGATACTTACAGAGTACATTAGGTGGGTTGTACTCATACTACACTTCTGCACTTCTTGTGCATATTCGAACATTGGTACCAACAAAGTCAGAGGTGCTTAGCAGATACAATATAGACGAATCAAGGTACAGCTGCATACCATTCGCAAGCCTAAGATTCATTTCCTAATTTCTGTTGTACTGTTTCTATTTTTTAGATAGATGGTATTTCTTTCAAAATAGCCAACGTAGTAAATTATAGAAGATCATGTACTTGTGACTCCTCGTCTTGGGATGGTTGAACGTTAGTGTTGATCTTAGACTTACCATGTATAATTTTGAGTTACTTTTACATCATATTACTATCTTGTTGTTAGTCGTAAATTGCAGTTCTTTCATATTTGCTATTGTGTGATGGCTTGCCGAGCAAGTGGCGTTAAGCACCCGACCATATTGGTTGGTATTTTGGGTCATGATAAGTTAGTATCATAGCCCTAGCTTGCATAGGTCTCACAAGTCATGAGCAAGCTTAGTAGAATCTTGAAGATTAGTACAGAGATGTTTGTACTTATCTTCTTGAGGCTACAAGGCTTTAGGAAACTTTGCTTACTTTCTCTATCATGCGACTTTTATTAAGATTGAATCTTTCATCTCTTATTCTATGATAGATTGTGAGAAAGTGTACGTCATCCGTAGCTAATCAAGAGCCAAAGCCCCAAATTGCAGCCACTACTAAGGGTAGAGGCTGAGGCAATGCCAAGAGGTAGAGGAAGAGCTCACTCGAGAGCACGCGCAACGGCACTCGTTGTTGAGCCTTAGAACAGGATGATGAGATCCCAATTCCGACTAAGCCAGTAAGAACAGCTCAGGTAACAGAGGGGTTCATTGATACCCAGTGCTTTAGGACGCCTTAGACGTCTTGGTTGGCTTCATGGACAGTATGGGAGGCCAGTTAGTTAAAGGTGGAATTCAGTCAATATGAGGTCATCCTAGAGGTGGCAAACAGGTTAGTGGGGCTTAGCCATGTTGTTATGCATTTTCGGCTAGACCTGAGGATTCGTTCGATGTAGTTATTACATGTATTATCTCAGTTTGTCACAGAGATGTTTCCATATTTTTTTTATCCGAGATCTGCATATAAGATGTGTCTTCATATTTTGCTTCACACTTGAGTATGCCTCGTGATTGTCTTGATGTTCCTATTTTGGTGTCTACTTTGATTGGAGATTCCATAGTAGTTAATCGGGTATACCAGTCTTATGTTGTTGCTATTAATGGTTCTGAATATGGTGGATTTTAAGGTTATTCTTGGAATGGATTGATCGTTCTCGTATCACGCTATCTTGGATTTTCATGCTAAGAATGTGACTTTAGCCATGCCGGGGCTGCATAGACTACAGTGGAGAGGGATCACCGGTTACTCCATTTGCAGGGTGGTTTCATATTGAAAGGCTCGGTGTATGGTTGAGAAGGGGTGTCTTGCGTATCTGTCTTACATCCGAGATTCTAGTGTAGGGGTTCGTCCTATGGATTTGGTACCCATTGTGAGTGAGTTTTCGGAGGTATTTCTGGTACATTTTCCAGATATGCCACCCGACGGGGATATTGAGTTTTGCATTGATTCGGTTTGGGGCACTCAGCCGAATTCTACTCCACCATACCATATGGCTCCAGATGAGTCGAAGGAATTAAAGGATCAATTACAAGATTTGCTTGACAATTAGACCTAGTGTTTCACCTTGGGATGCGCCGGTGTTGTTTGTTAAGAATAAGGATGGATTGATGAGAATGTGCATTGACTATCGGTAACTGAACAAGGTCACTATCAAGAACAAGTATCCACTTCCTAGGATCGATTATTAATTTGACCAGCTTCAAGGTGACTACGTGTTTTCAAAGATTGATTTGAGATCTAGTGACCATCAAGTGAAGATTAGAGCATCGTATGTCTCTCAAACAACTTTTAGGACTCGATATGGCCATTATGAGTTCTTGGTAATGTCATTAGCTTGACTAATTCTCTAGCAGCCTTTATGGATTTGATGAACCGAGTGTTCAAAAATTATTTGGATTCCTTCATGATGGTCTTAATTGATGATATATTGGTTTACTCTAGTAGTAGAGAGGAGCATGAGCAGCACCTGCAGATTGTACTTCAAACTTTGAAGGACCGTCAGCTATATGCCAAAGTTTTTGAAATGTGCGTTCTAGTTGGACTCATTTGCTTTTTTGGTAATTTTGTGTCTTCTAAGGGTATCAAAGAGATCATAAGAAGATAAAGGCAGTTGAGAATTGGCCTGGACCTACTTCAGCTATAGAGATTCGGAGCTTTTTGAGTTTGGTGGGCTACGGTTGCCGGTTCGTGGAGGGGTTCTCATCTATCTCAGTCCCATTAAGCATTCTGTCTTAGAAGGGCTCACTTTTTAGATGGTCTGACGAGTGTGAGGAGCGCTTTCAGAAGCTTCAGACTACCTTGACTACAATCCCAATTTTGGTGTGCCCATAAGTTCGGGATCTTACACTGTGTATTATAATCCCAATATGGTAGAATGATTGTCTGTGTATCGTGTTAGTTGAAGGTCCAAGAGAAGAATTACCTTGCCCATGATTTGGAGCAAGCATCCATTGTTCACGTGCTCATGATTTGGAGTCACTATCTATACGACATGCCATGTTAGGCCTATACCTACCATCAAAGTCTCCAACTCATATTCAAGCAAAAAGATTATAATTTGAGGTAGTGGAGATGGTTAGAGTTATTGAAAGACTATGATATCACCATATTATATCATCCGGGGAAGGCCAATGTGGTGGTCGATGCCTTTAGTAGGAAGGCGGAGAGCATAGGTAGTTTGGCATTTTATACCGGTAGTGGGGAGGCCATTAGTCATGGATGTTCATGCTTTGGCTAAGTAGTTCATGAGATTGCATGTATTGGAGCGTAGCAGGGTTCTTGATTGTGTTGTGGCGCAATCATCTTTGTTAGATCGCATCAAGGCTTGCCAGTTTGATGATCCTCACTTATTGGTGTTGAAAGACATAGTGCAACGTGGTGGTTCTAAGAAGGACGTGATTGAGGATGATGGTGTTATGCGGCTTTAGGGCCAGGTTTGTGTTCCAAATGTTGATGGTTTGAGAGAGTTGATCCTTGAGGAGGCTCATAGTTCATGGTATTTCATTCATTTAGGTGTTACAAAGATGTATCGTTACTTGAAGCAGCATTATTGGTGGCGAACGATGAAGAAAGATATTTTTTGACATGTCTCTCGGTGTTTGAATTGTTAGGTGAAGTATGAAGATTAGAAACCCGGTGGTTTGACTTAGAAGTTGGTGATATCGGAATAGAATAGGAGCACATCACTATAGGCTTTGTGGTAAGCTTACCACAGTCCTTGCGGAAGTATGATGTTGTTTGGATCATTGAGGACCAGTTGACCAAGTCTGCCTTTATCCTGGTGATGACATCCTACTCTTCTGAGATGTTGGCTCAAATTTACATCTGGGAGATTATTCGCCTACATGGTGTATCCATTTCTATCATCACCGATCATGGCACATAGTTCACTTCAGGATTTTGGAGAGCTGTGCAACATGAGTTGGGCACGCAGGTTGAGCTTAGTACTACGTTTCACCTGCAGATGGACAAGTAGACCGAGCTAACCATTCAGATTTTGCAGGATATGATGAGTGAATACTCTATTGATTTCAGTGATCAATGGGACCAGTTTCTACCTTTAGCAATGTTGCCTACAACAACAACTATCACTCCAGGATCCAGATAGCTTCATACAAGGCCTTATATGGGAGGCGATGTCGTTCTCCAGTTGGTTGGTTTGAGCCTACTGAGGCTAGATTTTTGGGCACAGATTTTGTCTGTGATGATTTGGAGAAGGTGAAGTTGATTCAAGTGCAACTTTGTATGGCATAGTCCAGGCAAAAGAGTTATGCGGATAGGAAGGTTCGCGATGTAGCCTACATGGAAGGTAAGAAGGTTCTTTTCCAAGTTGTGCCTATGAAAAGCATGATGCGATTTGGGAAGAAGGGCAAGTTGAGCTCGAGGTTTATTGGCCTGTTTGAGATCTTGGAGAGAGTTGGGGAGGGTTCTTATCGCCTTGCATTGCATCCTAGCCTAGTAGGGGTACATCCGGTATTAACATTTCCGTGCTTCAAAAGTACTATGAGTATATGTCACATATTTTTGACTTCAGCACGGTGCAACTTGATGAGAACTTGACCTATAAGGAAGAGCCAGTGGCTATTCAAGACTAGCAGGTTCGAAATTTGAGATCTAAATATATTCCTTTTGTGAAAGTGCGTTGGATAGCTCAACCAATTGAGGAGGCTACGTGGGAGTCCAATTCAGACATGGGGAGTAGATACCCACATATTTTTACCAATTCAGGTACATATCTATGTCAGTTCGAGGACGAACATTGTTTTTGGAGGTGGAGAATGTGACGACCTAATAGGTCGTTTTGAGTACTAGCTTCCCTTTTGTGTTTTGAGACCTTTCATAGCTTTATTTAATGAATTATAACTTATGTTCCTAGTCTGTGTAAATTTCGAGAAAGATTAAATGTGAATTTTTAAACAAAATATGATTTTAACTTTACAATTGGATAGAGTTGACTACGGTCAGCATTTTAACTGAACGACCTCGGATCGGTGTTTTGACAATTTCGGTATGTTCGTAAGATAACTTTTGTCTTGTATGCACATTTGGTTGGGGTCGCGGTTGACCCAAGACCATTTGAATTCTTTATGTAGAAAATTAAAAAATTTAGTTCAAAATTTGAAAAATCTTGAGTATTTGTGATCGATTCTTGATTTTAGATGTTATTTTTATGATTTGAGCTTGCAAGCGAGTTTGTATGATGTTAATACACTGGTGTGAATGTTCGAATTGGAGCCCGAGGGGCTCAGATGAGTTTTGCGTAGGTTGTGGATTGTTTCTGCATAGCTGAAGGATTGTTGTTGTCCTGGACTGCAGATCTCGCATTAACGAGGTTCTGCCTCCAAATGCGAGCCTCGCATTTGCGATGCTGGGAAAAGGCAGGGAAACTTCGCTTTTGCCAACTAGGGGTTGTCGTGATTGCGATAGTTGTGTCGTAATTACGACACTGATAGTGGTTGGACATCTTCGCATGTGCGAAGCTTTGTTCTCTTTCGCGAGGAATAGGACTTTTGCAAATGCAAAGGTTTAGTAGCATTTGCGACATCTGGGAGGCTCCGGCACTGATCGCATTTGTGATCAAT
This sequence comes from Nicotiana attenuata, assembly GCF_001879085.1. NCBI lineage: Eukaryota > Viridiplantae > Streptophyta > Magnoliopsida > Solanales > Solanaceae > Nicotiana > Nicotiana attenuata. The sequence continues at coordinate 1,542,441 of NW_017670241.1, forward strand.
GGTTCCCATTTGCGAAGATTGCAATTACGAACAAGAGTTCACAATTGCGATACCTGCAACTAGGTAAATGATTTGGATTTCGAGTTAGCTCATTTAACACAATTTTTTTAACCTAAACTCCATAGTGGCGATTTTTGGAGAGAAATTTATTTCCAACTTCATAGGTTAGTAACTTTAACTTGTTTTCATTTAATTTCTATTACTTTTTCATGAATTTCTTTATCAAATCTAATATTCATAGAATAGAAATTGGGGGTTTTAGGTAGAAACTAGGAATTTTGTAAAATTGAGTTTTAGACCTTAAATTGAGGTTGGATCTTGAAACAAATCACATATTTGGACAAGAGGATAAATGGATAATTAGGATTTAGTCTTAATTTTGAAATTTGACCATGTGGGCCCAAGTTGACTTTTTGTTGACTTTTCTAATTACGTTAAATATCGAACCTTTTTCCTACAAGGGTAGATTCGGATGGTTTGGAAGCCTTTTCTAAAGGTAGAGCTGTGTTGGATTGTTGATCTTCTTCCGGAAAGAGGTAAATGTATTGGTTAACCTTGGTAGAGGGAATTGGGGTGTAAATAAGTCTATTTGCCACATGATCTACGTGTTGGCGATGGCGTATATACAAGATGAAGAGTGTATATGCTTTGTCCATGGGATAAGTATGGGGGTGGAATTAGCCTTATTTGTGCTATGTTACTTTGTGTAAAATATCTTCCACGCTTTAGATAAATTGTATAACTCCTTGATTTCTCGTATTCATGTTATTTCTTATGTTGAGCTTATTGAGATATTGGGTGTTGAGATCGTTAAATTGTTGATTTAGTTGTTGGTGCAAGGGTGTTGGTAAATTCTAATATGCTCAAATATTATTCTTGATGTTGTTTATGCTTCCCACCTTTCTTGGTACTATGTTACATGTGATGCTTGGTGAGGAAGAGTGAAATGCACGAAGAGTGTTTCCGTGCTTGTGAGAAAGAGTTATTGTGCATGAAGGGTGTTTTCGTGCTTTATTCATATATCAATATCATTGCACGAAGGGTGTTTCCGTGCTTGAGAAAAAGTGAGGATATGCACGAAAGGTGTTCCCGTGCTTGCTATTATATTATGATGTGAGGATGTGAGTAGAAGCACAAAGTGTGATACTGTGTCGTTTGATAGTTTCATTGTTCCTTACTTTGATATTCGGATTGTGGACTTGGCTTTCTTTGTGGTTTCGTAATTCACTTTTGAAAGGTTGTCCGGAGTTGTTGTAAAAGCTCGAGTTATGGTTCACTTAGTAACACTTTCCTGTATTTTCCCATTAATGTTCCTTTACTTATGTATGCATCATCTCTTTCACATGTTGATAACTTGTTATCGTATTTGATTATTTACTTGTCATCTCGATATTTCTTACTGCATAACTGCATAGGATTATTTGTAGGTGTCATGTCTTAGCCTCGTCACTTCCTCGCCAAGGTTAGGCTCGACACTTACGAAATGCATTTGGTCGGTTGTACTCATACTACACATTTGCACTTCTTGTGAAAACTCGGACATTGATAACAACGGAGTCCCGATAAGTGCTTAGTGAATACCACATAGATGACTTGAGGTAGAGCTGCATAACATTCGCAGGTCTTAGAGTCATCTTCCTATTTCTGTTGTACTATTTCTATGTTTCAGACAGTATTGTATTTCTTTTAAAACAGCGTATGTAGTAAACTCTAGAAGCTCATGTACTTGTGACTTCACATCTTGGGATGGTTTAACGTTAGTGTTGATCTTAGACTTATCATGTAAATTTCTTAGTTGCTTTTACATCATATTATTATCTTGTTATTAGTCATAAATTGCAGTTCCTTCGTATTTTCTATTGTGCGTTGGCTTGCGTAGCAAGTGGTGTTAGGCATCATCACGCCCCAATTAGTAAGGATTTTGGGTCGTGACGATTTCTCCCCCTCTTAAACAAACATTCATCCTCGAATGAGTTTAGAATCATACCTAAAATTCCAAATAGGTGAGGATATCTGCTCGGCATATCATTCTTGGTCTCTCAAATTGCCTCCTCAACCGGCTGACCTCTCTACTGGACCTTTACTGATGCGATCTCCTTAGACCTAAGCTTCCGGACCTGCCTATCCAAATTAACCACTGGCTCCTCCTCATAAGCCAAATTCTCATCCAACTGCAGTGTGTTGAAGTACAAAACATACGACTTATCTTCATGATACTTTTGAAGCATTGAAACATGAAACACCGGAGGAACTCCCGGAAGATAAGGAGGCAAAGTAAGTTTCTAGGAAACCCTGCAAACTCTATCCAACACCTCAAAAGGATCAATAAACCTCAGGCTCAGCTTGCCCTTCTTCCCGAACCCCATCACACCCTTCATAGGCGAAACTCTAAGAAAATCTTTTGACCCTCCATGAAAGCCATATCACGAACTCTCCTGTTAGCATAACACTTCTGCCTGGACTGAGCCATGCGAAGCCTCTCTTGAATCAACTTCACCTTCTCCAATGCATCACGAACAAAGTTTATGCCCAATAACCTAGCCTCCCCAGGTTTAAACCAACCGACGGAAGAACGACACCGCTTCCCATATAAGGCCTCATATGGAGCCATCTTGATGCTAGACTGGTAGTTGATGTTGTAAGAAAACTCCACAAAAAAAAGTGATCCCACTGGCCTCCAAAGTAAATAATGCAGGCCCTCAACTTATTCTCCAAGATCTGAATGGTCTACTTGGATTTCCTGTCCATATGAGGATGAAATGTCGTACTCAACTTAACCTACGTGCCTAACTCATGCTGAATAGATCTCCAGAAGCGCGATGTAAATTGAGTGACGCAATCCGAGATGATAGAAACAGGTATACCATGCAAGAGAACGATCTCTCGGATGTAGATCTTAGCCAACTTCTTGGAAGCATAGGAAGTTATAACTAGAATAAAATGCGCCGATTCGGTAAACCGATCCATAATGACCCAATTGGCATCAATAATCCTCAAAGACTATTGTAACCCTACCACGAAGTTCGTACTGATACGCTCCTACTTTAACTCCAGTATATCAATCTTCTAAAGTAAACCACCTGGTCTCTAATGCACATACTTGAACTGCTGACAGTTCAAACATTGTGCAACATTCCCAACAATGTCATTTTTATCCTTCTCCACTAATAATGCTGCTTCAAGTCACGATACATCTTCGTAGCACCTAGTTGAATAGAATATCAAGAACTATGAGCCTCTTCAAGAATCAAATATTTCAATCCATCGACATTAGGACCACTAACTCGACCCTGAAGTCGCAATACACGATCATCACAAATAAATACCTCCTTATCACCATCGTGTTGCACTGTGTCCATAAAGACAAATAATTGGGGATCCTTATATTGACGCACGTTAATGTGCTCAAACAAAGATGACTGTGAAACAACACAAGTGAGGACTCTGCTCGGCTCCGTAATATCTAATCATACCAACCTATTGGCCAACACCTGAACATCCATAACCAAAGGCCTCTCCATAGCTAGAATGAATTCCAAACTTTTTATACTCTCCGCCTTTCTACTCAGAGCATCTGCTACCATATTAGCCTTCCACGGATGATAAAGAATAGTGAAGTCATAATCCTTCAAAAGCTCCAACTAGCTCTGCTGCCTCAAATTCAAATATTTCTATTTAACCAGATGTTGGAGACTCCGATGATCCGTATACACCTCACAAGACATGCATATAAGTAATGCCTCCAAATCTTGAGCACATGCACAATAGATGCAAACTCAAATCATGCATCGGTTAGTTCTTCTCATGGGGCTTCGAACTGGTGTGATGCATAAGAAATCACCCTACCATCTTGCATCAACACACACCCAAGACCAACCTATGAAGAATCACTATAAACCACGTACAACCCCAATCTTGAAGGCAATGCCAAAACTGGAGTTGTAGTCAAAGCACTCTTGAGCTTCTGAAAGATCTCCTCGCACTCATCCGACCATTTGAATAAAGCACTGTTCTGAGTCAACTTGGTCAATGGAGCTGCAATAGATGAGAAACCCTCCACGAAGAAAAGATAGTACCCATCAAAACTTAGGAAACGCCTGATCTCAGTAGCGGTAGAATGTATAGGCCAACTCTGAAAAGTCTCAATCTTCTTCGGATCCACCTTGATCCCAACACTATACACCACGTGGCTTAAGAATGCCACCAAATCCAATTAAAGCTCAAACTTCAAGAACTTAGCGTACAACTTCTTCTCCCTCACAATCTGAAGAACGATCCTCAAATGTTGCTCGTGTTCCTCCCTAGTGTGGGAACATACCAAGATATCATCAATGAACTCAATGACAAAAGAATCCAAATAAGGTTGGAACCATCTTATTTCTTGTAGTCAATTTCTTATAGTCAATGCACTCCTCATGGAACCATCTTTCTTCTTCAAAAGTAGTACAGGTGCAACCCAAGGTGAAATACTAGGTTTGATGAAACCCTTATCCAACAACTCCCGCAATTCTTCCTTCAATTCCATCAACTCCACTGTTGACATACGATAAGGCGGAATAGAAATGGGTTGAGTTACTGGCACCAAATCAATACCAAAATTAATATCCCTACCGGGTGGCATGCTCGGTAGGTCTGCAGGAAACACATTGGGAACTCCCTCATTACTGGAACTGACTCAACAGTAGGAGTATCAATACTAACATCTCTCACAAACGTTAAATACACCAAACATCCTTTCTCAACCATCCGTTGAGCCTTCAAAAATAAAATTACCCTACTAGGAGTGTGACCATGTGAACACCTCCATCTTAACCTTGGCAACCCCGACATAGCCAACATTACGATCATAGCGTGGCAATCAAGAATAGCATGATACAGAGATAACCAGTCCAAACCTAAAATTACCTCAAAATCAATATTAAGTAATATAAAATCAACTTTAGTGTCATAACCCCCAATGTAACTGCACGAGAACGATACACACAATTTACCATAATAGAATTACCAACAGGTGTAGATACATGTACAAGAATATCAAGGGAACCGCGAGGCATATCCAAATAAGAAGAAAAGTACTATGACACATAAGAATAAGTGGAACTAGAGTCAAATAATTTTGAATCACCCTGTGGCATATTGAAACAATACATGTGATCATGACATCTGAAGTAACTGCCACTAGCCTAGCCGGAAATGTATATCAAAAGGACAGCCCTCCTCCTAAATGACTTTCCCCTCTTAGGCAGCCTCGAACAGATTGGGGTCCACCCCTAAATGGTTGTGCGGGTGGTGTAGCTGCTAGTACTAGAACAATGTGCTTGGTACCCTAGTGCAGTGTACTGCTTAGAAGTTTGAGTCAATCCATCTTGAGATGACTAAAGTCTCAACACTCAATAAAACCCCTCCTCTGACGATGCTCTTGGTTCTATGACTGCCCTTGGGAACCCGAATACCCGCCCGAAAACCCTAAACGGATAAAGTACGATGTGAACTCTATGCTATAAATTCAATGTAAGATGACTGACCTGGACGAGCACTGTATGAATTATGGTGACTGAAGAATCACGATGAACCTGCAGAGCATACTGAACAAGCCTGAAAGGACGACCTCTACTGTGATGTCCCTGACCTCCAGATGAATCGAAACAACATGAACCATAGGGCTCTCTTAAAACCCCGCTCCTTTCTCTCCTACATGGGAATATGCTCCAACCACCTAGCAAGATTCACAACCTAATGAAAACTAGTATCAGTCTCGGCCTCTCGGGTCATCCCATATCAGATACCAAAGTTGAGACCTCAATGAACCTCATTACCCTCTCTCTCTCAATAGGTATCAAGAATGCAGTGTGACATGCCAGCTCTGCGCACCTCATCTCATACTGAGTCACGGTCATACCCTCCTAGCGTTGATGCTCAAACTCACTATGCAACTCATCTCTGCGAGTCCGTGGGATGAATTTCTCTAAGAAGAGAACTGAGAACTGAGGCTATGTAAGTGGTGTTGTGCCAGTTGGCCTACTCAACTCACAAGTCTTCCACCATTTGTAGGTTGGTCCTGTCAGCCCCATTTGAGTCAGCTAGACCCAAAGTGCATAGAATTTGCTGACACTGATCAAGACAACTTTGTGCATCCTCAGTAGAGTCTCCACCTAAATGAGGAGGACGATGTCTCTAAAATATCTCTTGCCTCTTCTGCTCTTCAGCGGTCAAGGATGGTCTAATCTCAGTCTTAGTTGTAATGACTGGTTGCACCGGCAGAACCCCTACTGTTTGATAACCCTGAGCTAGATGATCTAGTGTGTGTGTCGAGAGAGTCTGAGCTACTCCCCCAACTTGTGAGGTAGCTGGTGCAATTGGAGTCATGCTCGCCTGAGCAAAATTTTAGTACACACTTAGAATTTGAGCCAAAGTCTCTTGAAGACCCGGTGTAGCCAGAAGTCCATCCGGTGCCTGAGTTGGTCCCACCGGCTCAACAAAATTCAGAAGTTGCTGCTCAACAGGAGGTACTAGTTGCACCATAGTAGCTACTCTAGCGGGGCCTCTATCTGTGACACATGCTCCGCCTCTTCCTTTGCCTCGACCTCAGCCCCTCCCAGCCTTGGCCTGGGACACTGGTTCAAACATCAAGATAAAGCAGTCTGCACGAATAAATGAAAGAGACATTTTTCCTAACAATTTGGTAGTCTCTCGAAGAAAAGTACAAATGTCTCTGTAGTGACCTGGGGGACTCTACTAACCTTGCTCATGACCCATAGAACCTATGAACGTAGGGCTCTGATACCAACTTCTCACGACCAAAAACTCCCAGTGGTCGTAATAGAACCTAACCCACTTACTAGGCAAACCAATCATAAAGCAATAATGATACATGATAACAAATTACGAAATAAATATAAAGACTACGATAATACATAAATCCCCTAGAACTAGTAATACAAAGTCATGAGCTCTAATACAAGAATATGATTCTGAAAATCCAAAGAGTAGCCTGAATCAAATATAGTATTAAAATGATAGAAGGAGATTCTAGGGATTACGATCAGGGTGCATCTCTACCTTGTTCTCCGTAGCAAAACAATAATCACCAACAGCTCAACTTGGTCCAACTCCCAAATCACATAATTAAGTGCAGAGTATAGTATGATTACAACTGACCTATGTTCTTAGTAAGTATCTTGACTAACCTCAAAGAGGTTGTGGCAAGAATCACCAATTATACTCACATGATAAATCTATGCAAGTCATGAATATGAACAAACGCGAAAACAATGCCGGGATATACTCATATAATACAAATAAGGCATAGTGCAATAAAGAATATATGCATTAGCATCAAATCGGAACAACAGTTCGGCATATAGAAAAGATATATATATATATTGACAAATCAAGTTACATAGAGAGAGAGAGACATATAGAGAAGATATATACTGAGTATCCTTTTATCAACTAAGCAGCATATAGAGAAGATATGTGTAAAAAGGGCATGTATATAATTCCAAGGATAACATATAGAGGAGATATGCAGTAGAAATTATGTATACACTCAAGGAGTTTGCATATAGAGAGGATACACAAAAACCCAACACTTATAAATATTCCATAAGCGCGTGTACGTCATCAAGGAGAAACATGAGTGGACGAACCCAGGGGGATGGATCCTTATCCAACACTGCATGAACAACTCACGTGCTATAAAAACCACACGGACAACTCACGTACCACAATCAACTCAACCCGCACGGACAACTCACGTGCTGTCGAACTAGTCCATAACACCGAAAGCATATACATGAATACATGTATACAGTCAATGGATATAAATCACAGATTCCTGGACTAATAAAATATTATGATAATGTGTATGCATGTGTGAAGCATACAACTACGGCTCAAATTAGGCGGATACTGTTGATACCCAATTTTTCCCTCATATCTCTCAAATACACATATATACCTTCAAAATAGTGCATCAGCATCACCAAGTACTTTTTTCATAATTTTTAAAGGCTATTAATCAATTTATGCCTGCATTTTTATATAAATAATTATTAATTGCATCACAAATAATTTTATATTGATTTATTATTTAATTTTTTATCATTTTATATTCATATTAAGCTTCAAATATTTTTATATATACTTATTATAATTGTATTTTGCATCCTTAGGCTAAATTGCACATTTTGCAATAATAGCCCATATGCATGTATAATTACATTATTTATACAGAAAATAACTTTTTATATTTTTATTATGTTAAGTAATTATTTTAAATCATTTTCATGCACAAGTGATATTTTTGTTATTTATTAATTATTTTTTACAAATTATTTATTGGTTGAATTGGGTATTTAAAATATAGCCCCCTAAAACCCCAATTCGGATCTAGCCCAATTACCTATACTACCCAATTACCCTAGCCCAATACACCAGCCCACATTAAATACCCAATACCCAGACCCATACCCGTTTAAAACCCCGACCCAATTCCCTTTTATATCACAGCCGTTGATCTCTCAAGATCAACGGCTCATATCACCTCACCCCTTTTAATTACACCCATCCGCCCAAACCCTAATCATTTTAACCCCAACCCGCTGTCTCTATACACTCCCTCTCCTTCATCTTCTTCCTCTCAAAACCCTAGCGCCGTCAGGCAAACCTCCCTGATTCTAAACCCAAAAAATGGAATCAATCGATGATTCCTTACCTTTTGGCCCCTTCTCCTTACTGGCTACCCAGTTTTGGTATTTCCTAATGGCTTGCCTAAAATGGCAAGCGGATCTTAAGAGATTCAAACCAAATCTGGTTCAAAATCCTTAACCTATTGTGTATTTTGTCTGTGTTCATCCCATGTTCCTTGTGAGTATGGTTGTTTTACGAATCTCTTGTGGATTCTTACTTAGCCGAAAAGGTTAGGGTTTCATATTCTCTTTGATTCGAACCTCAACTGGTTCAAACTTTGATTTTTAGCATTACCTCGTCTATATTCACTCCATTACGCATGAATCTGCTTATTTCTGTTAATTCCTTTACTTACCTAAATTGGGGTTTCAGATCTTCTTTAATTGAACCAAATCTTGTTCGGTCTTATGTTTCTTCGGAATAACCTCCTGTCTATGTTCATTCAATTAAAATATATGATTCTTTGCCTTTATTTTTTATCGATTTGTGGTTTACCTAAAATAAGGGTTTCAGATCTTTGATTGAACCAAATCTGGTCCGATTCTGGTTTTCTTTTTTGAATAATCTTCTGTCTACATTTACTGTATGCATTATGTGATCCATTGCCTTATTTTTCTGCCGATTTTGTGAAGGTTAACCTAAAACTAGGGTTCGAAACTTGTACTGATTTTCCGATACTCTTTCCTTTCTCATATAGGACTAATATTTTCCTTATTTAATCAAACCGTGTTTTCTTATTCATTTACCTTATTTTTCCTGAAACTGATTGTTAATTGATTCCATATTATATTTTCCTTATTCTATGTGTTACTCGCCTAATTACACGTCATTATTCCCTGATAATTTACTGAACTTTGTATTATATTTCCTAAAACTAGACTTCAATTGATTCTGTGATTAATTTCTTTCCTTACTTATGTGTGTTTGATTTCTTTCCGTATTTGCTCGCCTAATTGAATACTATTTAAACCCTTCTCCCTTTCCCCTTTAGACAGACTCGAACTCTATAGACTCTCACTAAAATTTAAAGTTTTTGGTTCTATACTATCTCTGTTCTCTCGCTTACTACTGGTCTTGCCCGGCGGAAAGCCAAGGCCAAACATTCTGGACTCTCAACTTCATGGTATTATTTTGGTTTTACTCGCTTAACTGGTGAGTGACTATCCTTTATCATACCATTTTTTTATGTGTCATGATCTGAGTCTATAATCCAGCGTGTCTAAAATCCCTCTCTAAGCATGATTCCGCCTATCTACATGCTTTTCTTCTAAACCTATGGTTAACACTGTTAATTTAGATTAATTGTTTTGAATAATATGAATCCTCTAAAGAAAATATGCTCAATCTGCCTCTTGTGTGTTCTGAACCTAGTATGAATTTGAGTACTTTTAGGACAATGTTAGAAGATTAAGTAGCCAATCAATCTTATGCCTTTGAACTTGTATTGTTACTAGGCTTTTTGTTCTGTTGTTTATATGTTTTGATAATATGCTTTCTACATGTTTGAAATTCATGTTAGTGTTCGGATTGTTTGGTTGTCCCAAATGCTAGCATTAAACACCTAGCTTAACTAGACTGTTTTTTCCAAATTTCAACTTATTTAGGTTGTGTGTTTGAGCATGAACCTTGCTTGTTCTCACAATGTAATCCTGCGTACAAGTTCTATTTTGTAAACTTTGTTCGCTTCTAAAATCAAAAATTGTTTTAAACTGCCTCTACCTCCTTTGTATGTTGTTACTCTTTTAAAAGAAAAACTCCCAGCCTTAGTCCTTTAGCGTCTATCCTCAACCACCTTAGTGCAAGCACTGCTCGGGGTCCATGTGAGACTCTTGTGAACTCTGACGCACTAGGAACAGGCTCCCAATCTCTGTTGAATCATTTCTGAATATGTGGTTCCGGTGTGAGCATTGCCCTGGGTCCCTAAGGCCCTTGGGAACTTTGACACACTGGAAGCATAATTCTACATGGGCTATAAGTGAATCACTCGTATTTGGCTATGGTGTACCTGTATAATAAGTTTCGAAGGTGATTGGTTTGAAGGCCTGGTTCCCAGGTTTATTTGGGCCTGATGAAGGCTCCCTATAGTGTATTTTTATTACTGTTATATTCATTATCCGGTCTGTAATAACTTTGTAATAAACAGATTCTGGGTATTTAGTAAAATCGGGGGAGATTTCTTATTTCCTTTATGCTATTAATCTGGTTTCATCTATGCTATTAATTCTGCTCATTTGTCAAAACTGTTAAGTTCTACAATGTGTATTAAAAATCCTGCCTATAAGACTTTCATTGGTGATGTCAATTCTGCTTAAACTCGTACGCTTTTTATATGGTGTGTACATTAGAATTCCTGCCTATATGACGCATCAATATGTGTTAGCAATCATGCCTATAGGACCTCAATGTTTGATTCAATTGTTGGCTGGTAATGTGTACAATTTCTGCCCTTGTACTGCATGATAGATATCATGCCTATAGGATTTAAATCAATTCAGTAATAGATATCATGCCTATAGGATTAAAATAAGTCTCAAACCTAGATATCATGCCTATAGGATTTAATTCGGGCCAGTAATTAGAAAGCATGCCTATACAGTGGCGGATCTAGGATTTTAAGGTTGTGGGTGCTCACTTCCTTTAACATAAAGGTGTTATCAATCGCATAGTATAAGTGCACAATTATTCGAATGCAAGAGTAAAAGATTTATTGTGAAAACTACTAATAATATTATCATTACCAACAAATACTTTTAGTCACAAGTCATAATGAACTACTAATAGTATTATCATTACCAAAAGGACTTCTATTCACAATTCACAACTGTGATCGACGACTTTTCATATGTTGAAAACGATGAATAATGGCATCGTTGTTCACAGTTGAGAATATCTTACGCTCTACATAGCAAACTAAACAACTATTTAAAAATTCATCACCTATGCTATTACGAATCTCATTTTTTATGTAGTTCATGGATGAGAAAGCACGTTCCACAGAAGCGGTAGCAACAGGAAGAATGAGAGTCAACTTGATAAGTAAATACACCAGTGGCCAAGTTTGATGCAGGTCTGACTTAACCAAATATTTAGAAAGGTCACTAATTCCCTTCATGTTGAAGAACCTCTTACCATGACCACGAGCATAAACTATAAAACTATCAAGCCGGAAACTAAGATCCCGGAGCTTGTTGCTATCAAACTCATTCGGATAATATTCAGCCAACTTCATTATCCTGTTCTTATCAAAATTACCAAATGAATTAAGTGGATTTAAACTAGCCATACCGAGAAGTAAGTCGGTACTCACGGCATCAAAATGACTTCTAAGCTCTTGAAGATGCAAATCAATAACACCATTAAATATCTCAACATGCAAGTAATGAGAGTATGCAACATCAAGAGCTCTACGCTTTGACTTCCCAGGAAAATAGAGAGCATCCATCTTCGGGATCATTATCTCATGTTTATCACAGAATGAAGAGACATCATCCATTAATGATTGAAATTCACTATTCCTCATCCTTTGTAATCTTTGCTTTGTATGAGTGAGGAGTCCCATAGCATTGACAATATCTTGATCCATCTTTTGTAATGAGGAGCTCAAATCATTTGTCATCATTAGAACTTTCCACATCAAGTGCAACATAAAAATAAATTCAAATTCCTTAATCTTAGTCATAAGACTTTCAGCAACATGTCTATCGGCATAATTTGGACCCTCACGAGCAACAAATTCAAGAACATGAATAATTGATGAAAATAGGACAATGAGGTTATCTAACATTCTATAATGAGAACCCCAACGAGTATCACCTGGTCGTTGAAGCCCACGTTCTTGATTTAGTCCTCGTCCAGTATGCACTACACCTGATATGAGCAACTCCTCTAATTTTTCAGCTTGATGTTGTCGAAGCAAATCCCTGTGCTTAAAAGATGATCCAACAATATTTAACATATTAGTAACTATACAAAAAAAGTCATCTATATCTGAATGCTTCTTTGCAAGAGCCACGAGTGTTAACTGCAATTGGTGAGCAAAACAATGAATGCAATACACCGATGGAGTTTCACTCAGAATCAAAGTCTTAAGACCACGTAGCTCTCCTTGCATGTTACTAGCTCCATCATAACCTTGCCCACGTATTTGAGATGGACTTAATGAGTGATACGAAAGAAAAGAGTCGATTTCCTTCTTCAATGATTGAGCAGATGTATCATTGACATGAACAATACCAACAAATCTCTCAATTACTTCGCCTTCTTTGTTAGCATATCTCAAAACAAGTGCCATTTGCTCCTTGTGTGATATATCCTTTGATTCATCGAATAGTACCCCGAAAAAATCCCCATCCAAGTATTCAATGATAGCTTTGATTGTTTCTTTGCACAAGCATCAACAATATCTTTCTGAATCATTGGGGAACACATCATTTCATTTTTTGGAGCATTTTCTAATATAATATTTCCAATATCCGGATCAATATCTCCATACCATTGCAAGAGTTCAAGAAAGATACCTCTATTTGTAGAAGATTGACTCTCATCGTGCCCACGAAATGGCAATCCTAGTCTCAAAAGTAACCTAGCCACATCAATTGAAGCACTCAAGCGACGTCGAGACTCACTTTTTTCTTTCTCGGATTGCTTTTCAAAAGAAGTGCGAATTGATTGTGATTGATTCATTAAATCAATCATCCTATTGAAACACTTGTTGTGGATGCTATTTACCTCTCCAACATGAACTTTAAATCTTTCTATAGCCTTGTTCCAACCTTTAAAGCCATTTTTTGTAAAAGCATCCCCCGTATTTCCATGAATTTCATGTTCATTTTTGAACGAATAACAACACAAACAATATGAAGCATCTTTTGATATACTGTACTCCAACCACTTTGAATGTTGACCCTTAAACCAACCATGATAAAACTGACGCATTGTCGTCCCAAACTTAGTTTTAGGAAAATCATGACTCGTAGGCTGGCAAGGTCCCATTTGAATATAATATCTTCTAATTTTATCTCGTATATTAGGGCTATATTCTGCAATGGACTTCCTATCCCCCGGGTCAGTATTGGGAGATCCTAAATTATGATCTGAAAGAGATATATCCCTTTGAATTTCCGGGGCTACGGATGACGCAACAGATGGATGAGTAGAACTAGAACTTGGTTGCCCAACTTTTGATCTTGTGACAAACTTATCCATCTTGGCACAAAAGATTGATGAAGAATTCCTACAAACAAGATTTAGTTCAATTTAATTTCATCTGGAATTTACTACACATAATTTAATTAATTTCTATTGGGAAAACCATGCCCCTCAATCAACAACACAGCAATAACGATATAACTATTTAATTTTTCGAAAGACAAGATGAAAACTTACAAATTTCTGAAGCAATGAGCTGATGAACACAATTTCATCAATCGAACAACCCACCAATATTAATAACCTGCATATATTGTCAAAATTAAGTTTTGGAATCAAGCAAGTTGGTAACAAAGATAATTTTTTCATTGAATCTGCTTTCAAGTTTCAAAGAATAAGCGATAAGCATGAAAAAAATTCAAAATCCTTCTAAGAATATTTTTAATTTCTTACTTTAATAAAAATATCAAATCTTATTACCTTGTGCTATGTTCTGATTATAAGATTGTTGTGAATGACCGGAGAGTTTGCTAATTGTTTTGTCTACTTTGTCCTTCGTTTTTCCCTTCTCTACGTTCCTATTGAGTAAAAACTCAAGAAGGGTTTTGTTTTAAAGTTTTTTGTAAGACGGTAAAGATGGCCTTTTATATCCTTAAATCTAATTAATTATTAATATAATAAAGCTTAAAGTGAAAGGAAGTAGGAAAATGAGAAAATAAAAACTAAAAAAGGAAAATTTAGTTCAAAAGCAGAGAAAGGTTAAAAAGACGCTGACAACCTAAACTAAAACGTAATCTGACAACCTAAACTAAAACCTAAAGGGAATAGGAAAAGTTAAAAACTTTTCCACAAAAGACAAAAAGCTGACATTGAAAAATATAAAGGCAGTGCTGTGACGGGAATCCAACCTGGGTCTTTGCTTTCAGGAAAGGTTTTAACTCCCACTTCAGAACCACAGCACCCATCAGTCATTTTCTTTATTGGGTGCTCACTAAAATCTTATATCCTCTTTCTTATATTTTTATTATAGCTATACCTAGTTTACGTCATGTTCAATGGGTGCTTGAGCACCTAAAATTAGCATGTAAATCTGCCCCTGTGCCTATAGGATTAAAGGGAAATACAAGGCTATGAAACGTCTCTATGAAGCTAAAATCAGTGTGCATCTAGAAGTCATGCTCATAGGGTTAAAACCATTTTGACATTAGATATCATGCCTATAGGATTTTACTAATTGGTTCTGAATACAATCGCCACTGTCAATCACTTAGACAATATGCCTATAGGACTTAATAATAATTCTTGATTCTGTAAGCGTGATGCATTACTGTTTGAAGTACCCAGACGATATTCATTAAAGTCAGTAGGCCAATAATAGGTCCTAATACTCGCCTCGATGAAATTGATTTTATATAACACGGCTCGCCTATTTCTCACATAGATTTCCTGCCAATAGGATATTAGGATCGATAAAGATTGTCAATTAATTGCGTGCATTTGCTGTTTATGTGCGGAGGTTAACATGAGCCCATATTTGCTTTGTATTTGCAAGTCCCATCATGTTCTGTTTGTCACCTAGTCTTAAGCATTTTGAGCAACCTAGGCTTAGTCTAGAACTATCCCAAATAGAAGTCCTAATGCCTCCAGGACGATAGACGGGTAGTGCACGCATAGGAAACGCACTAGAATCAACTAGAGTGCTTTAAGTAACAACTTAAAGATAGTAATCGGGTAGCAGGAGATGATAGTCTGTGCCTGCTGAATAATACGAGTAACACCCCAACTCGAGGGAGTTACGAAGTATAATTTATGTTGCACGGGGTGATCCTTTAGGCTAAACAATTAAGGACTCCCCATCCCTATTAAATATTCCTCTCGCTTCTTTCTTAGACTAATTCATAAATTAAGTTCAGCCGGGACCCACGGTTGTGGACCTCGAGGGGTGCCTAACACCTTCCCCTCAATGTAATTTTGAGCCCTTACCCGATCTCTGATGACGCAAACTGGTATAACACGAGTTATCTGCTCTAGGTGCCCTAACGCACCTTAATCTGTTAGGTGGCGACTCTAACCAATTTTTGTTTCCCTACTCTTTCAAAGGAGTCATCAAATGTCGAAACCCGATTTCGTGAGGAAAAAAGGGGCACGACAGCATGGCGACTCTACAGGGTATATCTTTAGTCTCTTACCATTATGAACTTGATCTACATGAATTAGTCTTTCCCGATATGCGTATTTTTGTTATTTTGCTCTTGTTTTCCTTTTATTTGCTACATGCACATCCTTTTCCCTATTTCTCCTTTTATGAACTCACATGCAATTCTTCGCTTAAATGAATTACAACATGTGTTTCCCCTTATTTCCAAATCATATTCCCGACTTTCAATTCTGCTATATCATGTCTCTCCCCAATCCTTACCCCCTTTATTTACTTTATTACAATTTCTTCATTGCACAAACTAACTTCTTCCCTGTTATTTTTTTTCCTTTATGTCTTTACGTTTATTCAATACTACATTTATTTTTAAACATGTGAAAATACTTGACAATGTGTTATTTTTCTTTTTTTACATAATGCTCAACATCATATTCCACTCGTGCGTACTAATACCATAGCGGCACTTGATAAGTGCTCGCACTCTTCCTAAAGTCACCTTTAAATTTGGAAAGGCTTATTTGCGGTAAAACTAGTCGATTAGCGGTGCAGTCGATGGTTTCATGCCTTTCCCTCTCAAGTTGTCCGCTTGAGGGTACCAGTCTAGACTTCTGTAGAAACCTTACTCTGATAATGACTGTACATGCATCATGATCAAACCTAGCCTGGGTTAATATGTTGTCCGCATAATAACCCTCTAAGAAAAACCTTGTCCAAAGTCCACCGGGATTTCCATAATCCCAACGGGCGCAACAACGATATGTGCATTATTTGGAGAGATAAATGCTGACATGCTAATCGTTAATGTGTAAGTAGTCAAATCGGGAGGGGGCAAGGGTCTAACTCTGTTTATTTTGCAGAAAATGAGGCACAAGGTCCCCTGGTTCGGCATGGTGCGAAGTATACCACTGCTATTGTTGGATTGGTGGTAAGACCTTTCGCCAAGCGATCAAAAATTACGTGAAAAGGGTTCTTGGAAACTTACCCTCCTTATTGGACATTCAACCAAACAAATCGGCGGAGCCAAGAAGGTCAAATATGGAGAACTGTCCCTCCGGGACCAAGTAGATTAGGTTTATCTATTGTTTTTTTTGAACCATTTTGGAATTCGAATGTAATAAGGCAGATGCCATTAGTAACTCATTTATTTATTTTTTAGGTTCGTCTTATTTATTACATTAATGAAATGAGGCATTTATCGATATTAAATCTCTCCAAATCTACTTGTCGCTAGGCTTACCTTGGGCACAACGAGGTTCCCCAAATTAGGACGCAAATTTATATTCCTCCAAACATGTTTAAATACTGCAGATACCTTTTAGAATCCTTACTGACTTGTTTACCTTCTTGCATTTTTTTTCTTTATTTTGATTACTCCCATCCCCTAAGGTTGGTTAGCACATACTGGCATCGTCAGTATATCACACCAGATCCAGAGGCCATCCACCTCCTCCTCCTCCGAGAAATCCAAAAAGCAAAGGAAAGGCTAAGATGGATGATATGAGAGGTGTCAGGAAAGACAACGCTACACATGCTGAGAATATTGAAACTTCAGACGGTCAGAGTACTCCGGCACAAAATGATTTGGTCCTACGATTGGAACAGAAGATACTAGAATTGCAAGGGGAACTTGAGCAGGTCCGCAACTTGGCAAACCTCTCCCTCACCCTAAGCATCCCAGATATTAACCAGCAAAATGCTTAAAACCCAGTACCTCGTCAAAACACACCAAACCAACGTCCACAAAATCCTCCTGCACCCCATCAATGCGCAACACTTCCCCAAAATCCTATTCCTCCACCAGTACCTACACCTCCTCCACACCAGAATCTCCCGACTCAATGCCCACAAACCACTTACCATACTCCTCAGAATACCCCACAACCTACCCCTGTTCCGCAAGATTCAACAAATGATCACCACTACACTCAAACCCCCGGCACCCACCAAAACAATCCCATATACGTAGAAACCTTACCCCACTCCGCTCAACCAATCTCATACACACCAGAATTCGCCGAGAAGGAACTACTCATCAAGAACATGGCAGAGGAGCTCAAGAAGCTCACAAGTCGAGTCCAGGGTGTTGAAGGAGGAAAAGGAATTGAGGGTCTGAATTATGAAGATCTATGCATTCAGCAAGACATATAACTGCCGAAGGGTTGCAAACCTCCTAAGTTCGAGATGTTTGACGAAACAGGTGACCCGAAGGTACATGGACATACTGTGACAAGTTCGTGGGAGTTAGGAAATATGAAAGAATTCGCATGAAGCTATTCATGAGGAGTCTCACTGGAGACGCCCTATCTTGGTATATCAGTCAAAATCCCAAGTAGTGGGTTAATTGGGTAAGCATGGCATCGGACTTCATGAACTTATTGAGGTTTAATACAGAGAATGCACCAGACGTCTTCTACATTCAAAAGCTCAAGAAGAAACCAACGGAAACTTTTCGCGAGTATGCTACTCGATGGAGGTCAGAAGCTGCAAAGGTTAGGACGGCATTTGAAGAAGAGTAGATGAACAAATTCTTCGTCAGGGCCCAGGATCCACAATACTTGAAAGGTTAATGGTCATCGAAAATCAAAAATTATCCGACATCATCAAACTCAGGGAAAGGATTGAAGAAGGGATCAAGAACGGGATGGTAACTAATTTTGAGGCATTGCAGGCTACGAACAAAGCATTATAGTCAGGGGGTATATCAAAGAAGAAGGAAGTAGGGGGAGTGATGGTAGCCCAAGGTCCAAAATCCCCACTCACATACCAAATACCTACACCCACATACCAACCTTCACCTCCCAGATATCCTCAATCCACTACTGCCTACCACACTTATAACACCCAGCCAGCCTATTAGCATTCACCTCCAACCCGTCAAAATTATCAAAAATCTAGACCCAATTTCGATTGCAGGCTACCCCAGACAATGCACCCCTATTGCGGAGCCCATCGACCAGCTATATGAAAGACTGAAGGCTGTCGGATATGTCACCCCTATTTCCGTTGTCGCCATGGAAAACTCCTCCCAATGGGTCAACCCGAACAAAACATGTGCGTAGCATTCCGGCATGGAGGGGCACACTATTGATGAATGTCGCACTCTGAAAGACAAGATTCAATCCCTGATTGATACCAAAGTCATACAAGAAAAGGAAGCCGCACCAAATGTCCGCAATAATCCCCTCCCAGATCATAGGGGTGAAGGAGTAAATGTGATAGAAACTGATGAAGAATGGGATCCTGAAGGGTCAATTGGGCTTATTCGGGAAGGTGACGACCCTAAACCTGCAGTCACACTCACTCCTACTGTGGTACAGATACAGCCACTGGTCGAAGTTGAAATAGCCGCATCAGCTCCACTTGAAATCGAAGTGACAGCACTTGTGACTACACCTACTTCATTTGAAGTAGAAGTAGCCACACCCTTCACTATGACGGTAGCATCCACACCACCCTTCAGTTCCAACGCCATACCTTGGGATTATGTTGCCGAAGCTAGGAGAAAAGAAAAAGAAAAAATGAAAGAGTCTGGTGCTGCACAGGGGATGACCAGAATGGAAAGGATCTATACACCCGAAAATTTGGGAGGAACAAGCAAGGAAGTTGCTGCCAAACAACCCATCATTGAAACTGGTCCAGATGATCTCTAGAGGAAACTACAGGCAGGAGAATACTATATCGTTGATCATTTGAACAAGACTCCCGTCCAAATATCCATCCTGTCGCTGCTACAAAATTCTGAGATGCCTAGGAATTCGTTAATGAAAGTGTTGAATGAAGCTTATGTCACTACCAGAAACTGGACCTATGGGAACGGATATTTTCGCAATGGTTACATAACCGTTGCAATATAGTCTCTATTGCCACGGTTACAACCGTTGCATAAGGGTTTGGTGCTACTGAAACACTTTTGCCGTCAAACCATTGCATTAGTTTAAGAACCGTTGCAATATTGGTACTTTTTGCAACGGTTTTGGTAACCGTTGCAATAGAGTAAACTGTCGCTACGTTTTTTTTGTAAAAATGCCAATTGGAACTGTTATTAGTTCCCTCCCTTATTTAGATAATCCCACCCAGAATTGTTCTATTTTTATTTTTAATAATAATAACATAATATTAATATCTTTAGGACCACTTTTATTCTTAAACCCTGCTAGGTTCAAAATATATCAAAATAAAGCTTTAACCTTCTCAGAACAAAATGACGCATAGCTTCAAACACTTCTTTGTAGCTTTAATTCAGAAGAAGAAAGCATTTGAAGTGCACATCTCAAAATACATATAGCTTCAAACACATCAAAGTAGGCTAAAACACTCTCAGGCGTGTGGAGGGCATTGACCATCAAGAAGAGGTAGGTTATGAGAAAGAGCTCAGATCTAGGTTTCTCCTCCATGAGGATTTTGGGGTTTTCTTCTTTAATCATTCCTTTCTTGTTGGGCTTATTAATTTCTTGTTGAGTTTGTTATTTTGCTTTTGATTTAAGCATGGAATCTAAATTGGGTATCTATTTGTCTAGGGCTATTGGGAGATTGTCGGAGAAAGAAGGGAAGATGAGATTTGCTATAGAGAATGCGACAAATACGAGAATTGTGATTGCGGATACAAAGATACATATATTGGTATCGTTTTCGAATATGAAAATTGCAAGGGATTCACATTGTAGCGTTATATTGGGCTCCCCTGCTGGTAAGGTTTATTCTAAGTTGTTACTGCCCGATTGAACTTATGTTCTAATTTTTACTTTTAAATTATAGATTTACAATGTTTAAGTGTACTGAAATCTTAAGCTGAATGGAATGTTTTTACTGACATATGTATTGCGACTGATTTTCCTGGTCAATATTTTTATGGAATCCTAATAGTGGAATATATGTTCTATTTGGTTTAGCTTGGCTTAATGAATTGGTTTGGGTCAAAAATAAATTGGGATCTGTTAGGATTTTTCTTATTGTATAATTC
This sequence comes from Nicotiana attenuata, assembly GCF_001879085.1. Lineage (NCBI taxonomy): Eukaryota > Viridiplantae > Streptophyta > Magnoliopsida > Solanales > Solanaceae > Nicotiana > Nicotiana attenuata. The sequence goes on from NW_017670241.1 coordinate 1,563,398, forward strand.
CTTCCTTCTTCTTGATTTTTTCAATAAAACTGAACATTTTATACTAATGCTCTTGCACCTGAAGGATTGCTGGGGAGAAAAACAGGTGCATTGGAATTTAGTTTGCTTGGAGTCAATGTGAGCTCTTTTCTTGGCATAGATGGTGAGCAATAGAGAGTAAATCTTCTCCTTCACTCTCTTGATATACACCTACATCAGTTGATTCTCCATAAAAATCGTACTCAGGAGCCCAGTCCTCATCATCATCATGTTCGCGTTTATCTAACCATAGTTTCGAATTATTAACTTTTTCCTTCATATTAGCTTGTGTTATGTCGTTGTTGTTTCCTATAGAAAGCATTAGTTGCCCTGGTTCACCTCCATAATCCCCACATGACTCCATTGATTGTGATGGAACTTCATACACGGATGTGTTCAAGGTCACAAATGGTTGTTTGACCATAGTTGTGTTCACTATCATTGCTGCCTGGGCTTCTTTGATTATTTTTTCCATATGTCGATTAGAGAAATGCAAGGTTGGAGTAGTTGAGCTATGTGCCTGATTTCCTTTTAGGTCCTCCGCCAAGTTCTTCTTTGAGGCATTTTGTCGAAAATCCAAATTTTCGGCCAAATTATCACTACCTTGATGAGCTTTTTCATTGCTGGCGCATGGAGCAATTAATTTGTTCATTACATCTGCATTTAAGCTTGTTGCATCAAGTCCAAGACCCTCCTCAGTTCCAAGAATGTAAAAGGCATTTGTGCTGGGAACAATGGCATTGTCCTTTAGTCGAAAGCTTAGATTTTTCTGCCCTGCTATTACCTCATTCTTTGTAGGTGATTTCCTAGGTGTAACCACGTTCCAAATCCCCTCCTTTTTGTTTGTGTTGTTACCACTATCACCACCAATCCTATCACCAATTTTGTCTTCTGCAGATCTGCCTTTTTGTACAGTCGTTTTGCTTGCAAAGAACTGGTCAACAGTATTGCTGACATGAGTTTTTTTTGCAGCTGTCAACTGGTTATTTTCAGTAATCCTTTGCAATTGTTTTGCCTTTATGTTGGCAGCCTTTTCACCATTTGGAGTTCCATCAACTACTTCCAAAATTCCTTCATGTCCTTGTCTCACAATAGATTGGACTCCATTGGTTATGTTTGCCTCCACATTAACCACTTGTGCAGACACCCCAGCTCGATCATTCTTTGAACCTGTAGCAGCTGCAGACTCCAAAATCCGTGCAGTATCATTGTCTTTCCCAGGTACTGTACTATTCAATGGAACAGTAGTTTCCAATTTTGACACCATAATAGCTGCTTGTTTTCCAGATTCTGCATTACCACATGGAGCTGGTAATTTCTGCCCAACACCAGCTGAGCCTCGATTACCATTTGCCAAAACATCATTAACACCATCAGTAACACCAACATAGTCTGCTAGTTTTTCACCTAATACTTGGTGAACAGTAGATTGGTTCTGCCTTATATTAAACTGTCAAGAATCTGAAGGGAAAATAGCAGCAGTCGTGAATTGGTCAAAACCATCAGCACATTTTACTACTTCTTTCTCCATAGGTGTAACAGATACAACATCATTTCCCTGAGCCAGACTACCCTGCTCAAATCCTTGTTCCCTTTCAGCTTGTGCATTTGGAAATTTAGGGGCTTCATTGACAGTAGGAGGGCCCTTATCTACTTTCATCTTTGCTGCTTCATCGACCAATTGTTCCGCCCTTTTAGCATTGAGAAAGTCCCTAGCATCACCTTCTAATTTGTCAAGACTGCCCAGCCCTTCAACTTCAACCACTGACGCAACTTCTTCATTAGTTCTAATTTTTTTTTGACATTATTATATTTGAAGTGGTGTATATCAGAATATATAGCGATCGATTTAACCGTTTCTGTCACGACCCAAATCCACAACGGGTCGTGATAGCGCCGTACACCGTTGTCAGGCAAGCCAACTAAATTATCAATTAAATTATCTTTTAATAACTTTGAAAATCTAAGAGTTTTCCTTCCATTTTTCATATATAAAACAATTTCTGTTTCAATTCAAATTAAGAAATAACTATTAACACACATCTTTCGAAAAACCATCCCAGAACCCGGTGTCACAAGTGCGTGAGCAACTACTGATAAGGAAAATAAATTATAATGTCTGCCCGAAATACAGTGGACAGGAAATAAATAAATAAAGTACTGGAAGGGAACTACACTAGCTGCGGGTCGCCTCGAACAATGCAGCTCACCTAGTCCCCAAATCATCCGAGCTACTATCTAATGTAAAATATACCTGTGCAACAAAAATTCACAGAAGTGTAGTATGACTACGTAATCAACGTGTACTCAGTGAGTATCCCGCCTAACCCCGAAGAGGTAGAAACGAGATGGTCAACCTGGACACTCACTAGCGGTCCAATAATAATATACTAAACGTGTGAGGAAATCATGGATTCATATAGCATGTTCTAATTCACAAAGCTATAAAACAGTTAAACACCATTTAACAATTAACAAAGGACTTTCAAGATTTTACTTTTCTTCCTTTAATCAGTTCATCTCAAGCCATGAAAGGCAATGTCATCATTTAAGATTCCTCATGCATCAATATATAAAAGATATCATGCGCAAATCATACCGAGACAACGGCCCGATCCAACAGAAAGTAAATGTGCACTTGGCGAGGGTCGACGGCGCGCCTATAGATGCATCTATTTTCTGCCGAGGCGTTCGGCCCGTTCCAAAATAAACACATATCCTTCTCGCGAATCATACAGGCGACGCAAGTACACATAGAGATACATGCTCAATCAATCAAGTAAGGACTTATCAGGGAGTGTTTATCAAAATATATCCAGCTTTCTTTTAACAAGTTTTAAGAAGTAAGGTTAAACCCCTTTAGAAATTCATTTACAAATTCCATGTGATATAAGCGATTTAAGCTATCAAAGAGTTTAAAATCAATCCACGTATTCATGCTTTTGGGTCCTAGACTACCCGGACAATAGCATACTAGTAGCTACGCACGGACTCTCGTCACCTCGTGCGTACGTAGCCCCCACAAATAGGAGAACATAACCAATTAAACTCACCTATGGGGTAAATTCCCCCTCACAAGATTAGAAAGGAGACTCACCTCGCTCCGAAGACTCATAACCGGCATTCTACATTATTCCGAAGGCTTGAACCGACGCACAATGCACCAAAACTAGCCAATTAACGACAAACTAATGAGAACATGCTCAAATACTTGTTAGAAATTCAAATCATACAGATTCCCAACTCCTCCTAGTGAAATGACCAAAATACCCTCGGGCCTACATGCCCGGATTCCAAAATTTCTCGAAGAAAAAGGTTACCCATGACCTTAGGAACTCAAATATATGATTTTCTCCTAATTCCAAACTCAAAATCGTGGTCAAATTCGAAGAAATGTAAATTCCTAGGCTTTCCACCAAAACCCCAAATTTCCATAATTTCCTTGTCTAAATCCATGTATAAACCTTGTATTTAAATCAAAGCTAGCATAAATTACTTACCTCATGACAAGTGACGAAAATGGCATCTCCAAGCTGCTCCCCATCGACTCCAATGGAAGAAAAACGGGGTTGAAATGAACTCAACCCCGAACTTAAAACATCTCACTGCCCCAGCTGCTTCCGCTTCTGCGGAAATAGTTCCGCTTCTGCGGATGTCGCTTCTGCGGCTTTTCGCCGCTTCTGCGGCTTTGGGCAAAAGGAAGCTGACCGCTTCTGCGGTCTGGGGGTCGCTTAAGCAGAACCACTTCTGCGATCCCTGGGCCGCTTCTGCGGTTTCCTTGGACCTGGCCCCTTCCGCTTCTGCGAGCTTTTGACCGCATCTGCAGTCCCGCTTCTGCGGTCCAAGAACCGCAGATACGGTTATGACAGAAGCAACAAATATCAAGGCTTCCCAAATTCCATTTTTGATCTGTTAACCACCCGGAATCCACCCGAGGCCCCCGGGACCCCGACCAATCATACCAACCAATCCCAAAACACATTACGGACTTGCTCGAGGCCTCAAATCACATCAAACAACGCTAAAATCATGAATCAACCCCCAATCCAAGCTATATGAACTTTAGAACTTCCAACTTCTACTTTCGATGCTTAAACCTGTCAAATCACGTCTGATTGACCTCAAATTTTGCGCGCAAGTCATATTTGACATTACGGACCGACTGCAACTTCCGGAATCGGATTCCAACCCCGATATCAAAAAGTAAACCTCCGGTCAAACTTCTCAAAAACCTTCAAATTTCCATCCTTAGCCAAATGGCTCCAAAATATCCTACGGACCTCCGAATTCACTTCCGATCGCGCCCCCAACTCCAGAATCACCATACGGAGCTATTCACAGTCTCAAAATTCCTAATGGACATCGATAACTCTAAAATGCACTTCAAACCAAACTTATGAAACTTCTTCTAAAATGCTAACTTCCACAATAGGCGCCAAAACACTCCCGGGTTATCCAAAACCCGAACCGGGCATACGCCCAAGTCCGAAATCATCATACGAACCTGCTGGAACCTTCGGATCCTGATTCCGAGGTCGTTTACTCAAAATTCCAATCCTAGTTCATTCTTTCAACTTTAAGCTTCTGAAATGAGAATTCTCTTTCTAAATTAACTTTGAACTTCCTGAAACTTAATTCCGACCACGCGTACAAGTCAAAATACCTGAAATGAAGCTGTTCATGGCCTCCGACTGCTGAATGGAGCGCTAGGACTCAAAACGACCGGTCGGGTCGTTACATTCTCTCCCACTTAAACAAACGTTCATCCTCGAACGTGCTGAGAACTATGCTGGAGTAGTCTGAAATCACTGTTTAACACCTCGTGTACCTTCCCGTGCTATCGTAACTCAGTTGAGCACATTGGCTCGATCAATTTGAAGATATTCCCTTTTTATTAAGGCAAATAAGCCTTAGAGCCTGATTCCAACATCCAAAATTCTATGTCTGACCTGTTTCCAACATACGTACACCGTATCAACCACCACACGTTGTATCGAAACATGATTGCATAAATTTGCTGAATTCACAATTTTCATCATTTCACTCGCCGGATCACGATAATATTTTCTGTTCCACTTAATTGAAATTCCACGAATCTGGTGCTCCCATTGCACCCCATAACATACACAGGTCTTACTCCCACTCTTACAACACCGCCACAACGGAAGAGATGCGAAGAAATTCATAATCAACTGCCGAGTCAACAAATCATTGAGTCTATACTTCTGACAGGAAACATTACCATATTCTGAATCAAATAGCGATCCTTGCTCCTTAATATACTTCACATAACCAGATTGCACTGATCCTAAATCCAACAATCTCGTCTCACCCAATACGAACTGTTCAGGCAATGAGCCACCCCGACATAACCAAAAGTCTCATATGATGCCACAATGTGACAATAGGCTACCAATTCGAACGCGATACCAAAGGAAAACGAACTCTGGAAGGAATTACCTAACTCCCGCACTAATACGGACTTTCCCTATAAATAGGAAACGAGACATACAGAAATAGCATATAGAAAAACTATACTCTACATCACACTGTTGTGGCGCGCAACCCGATCCAACTAACATACCCATGGCGGCGTGCCACCCGATCCACACATAGATCTCACATAAGGAGATGCACATCGAGCTAGATTGCTCATTTCAATAAAATACTGAATGTCAGTCATGAACACTCTAAGTGCATAATAACAATCCCTGAGAAAAACACATAGCGCTCTAGGCTACAAAACTCAAGCACAACTGAGGTGCGTTACAAGATCTAAATCTCAAGAGCCATCCTGCTCACATAGCATCATCGCCACGCGGAACCTTAACACATAAGAATTTACCAAGCCGTCTTACAACCCATACGGCGCAACACATCATTACCCGGAATAACTGATGACAAAATAACACCCCGACTGTTCCTCCATAGGGAACGCTCGCTGAAACGAACACAACTGGCCTGATATACAGCCCTGATTACATGTATAAATCCATTGATCTCAAGCCGATTTCTGATTGCACCCACTTGGCTAATCACCTTTCAAAGGTCCATAGTAACTCCCTTTTCCTCATAACACATAAGAACAACCGTCATAACCGGAGCAACCTCCTGGGTTCATAACCCAGTAAACAAAGTGCCCTCCAGGCATAATTTCTCAAATTTAGTGACATTACCACAATCCTCATACTTGGTTCAAATCTCTAGCCAATCAAGTGACTACATGTCACACTTATACAATCTTCCCGTGGGACACGCTCCCAAAATTTGCCGAAATAAATAGCGGGTTCGCCCGTCTAATCCACCGGACGCACTAACGCTGAAAAGCGATCAAAAATCCTTAACCAGGATGCAAAGCCTCTTTCATAAAACATCGATTTCAGGTGACGCTGCAGACAATACCAATCTACTCTAATCATTCAACCCTTTCCTCGCTCATCCGAGCCCGTGACATCCTTACCAGGACCCAACTGCAACCTTGATCCTCACTTCAAATTTCCATGCTACTCACTGCACCCAATGTGCCAACATACGATAGAACACGATTTTAACATCAACATTTTAACACTTCATCATATAAGAACCTTCTACTTAACTCACTTCTGGAGTACCATAGCAGCACACAGGCGAATTTTTCATAACCGTAGAATATGCAAATCTCTAAGTAGTGGTCTAAGCCACCATAGCCTCTTCCGGAATCCGCTTCCACACAACAAGCCATAACAATAGAAGGCCTCTGAATAACATCAATTACGGCGGCTGACAAGCCTGATACGTACCATCACAAATCACTTACATAACCGGATCACGCTGCAGAAACTGACTGCCAACACCCATATGCCAAATTCAATTATGGCTAATCAACTACCTTCTTCCAACTTATCCTTGATTGCCTTAAAGATATTACTTTCTTCCAACACATAACATACTCCCTCTGCGCTCATCCTGAGCGACCTCGAATCTCGCGACCATGCTGTCTCAAATCCCATAAACCATTTCATATCTCACTAATGCTACATCTCAAGTTAAAATATCATAGAACGTTTTGAGTCTCCATTCGTAGGCTGCTGCAAGAGCTTGATTCTCAACTGCACCTATAGGCTCGAAATCATTAAGTATCATACTTCATCTTCTGAATTTCACTAGGATCGCTGCTGAGAGCCACCCGCTCTGACTCGGCCTCGAATATAACCAATTCCCTAAATATTCTAGCACATGAGTGCCCCATTGGTGATGCACCTGGCAGAATCACTTCCCTTGAAACTCACACTTATACTAGGCATAAACCCTGAATCCTTTCTCATATCTGAACATGAGCCAACAAGGCCAACCATGGCACACCTTCAACAATCCCTTTGCTCAATTCATCTCTTATGTTCTTTTCCCGTAGCTAGAACAACCCATCAACATACTAATAACAAGAAACCTTGCAAGTAATCAACTCAGCAACCCCATCACAAGCGGTGGGACTCTCCCGCTTAGCTTGAAGCCATAATTTCACCAATCTGGAACTCACTCATCCTTTTTATCTCTTATTGACATAACCTTGCACAATCAACCGCCAAAATTCTCGAGATCTCTCTGTAAAACCCCTTCTTATACTCTAAATCATCCACCACATTCGCACGATCGATCCTTTCGCTACATACCCGATAAGATTATTCGTAGAAGCCTCGCCAACCACGCGACTGCTAATCTGCTCACTTGGCTAACCTACCTATAGAAGGCTCTCCCCGGCATCTTCCAACACTGCTGCACAGGGTACAATTACTACGACATCAATGACCCTTCCTGGGTCTGGGCTCACACTCCAGTTGCACAGGTCCATTTTACCTCTTGTGGACATCATTTACATGCGCGGCAACATCCTTCCAATTCCAAGTTATGCTGCATCCTTCTTCACTTAAGCGGCTCCTTTCCGTTGTATTAAATCTCCTTCCGCATGATAGCTCTTACTTCTAATCAATCTCGTAGGCCCCAATAGCCAAGCACCAATATTCCCAAATCACTCCAAACTCTCCTTAAGGTACGTGGTCCTTCCACTGCAAGCCCATATGCATCTCCGCCACTCTCCCACTTTGGCGGAGCTCATCCCCTTAATCGACTACTTTAATCTTTGCTTCATATACCTAGCCTTTTAACAATTTAAAACTCCGCCTGACATTTCCCACAGGCCCTTCTCATCTTTGCTGCTCAGTTGTTTCCTTAATAAAATTCATCTTCATAGAACTTGAATCCTCAATTTGCTACTAACTCCAAACCTTTCTGAAGGTCATCTTTCTCGAACCGTCAACATTAGAAATACTGATTCAATCCTGAACCACCGCATCTTGCGGTATCTGATAGTTGTATCTCCGATACTATTTCACAATACCTTGCCTCAAGGGCGAATTGTAGAAAATCGTAACACCGACAAACTTAATACGTCCAATTAGGACGACGGTACCCCAATGTAGAAGAAACATTCCACCACGCTTGCAATTACCAAGTCTCATTACTTCCACCAGTCCACCTGACCCTCCTTAGTTCGATTACCTTTCCCCCTGCCGGGAATAACGTACTGAATCTCTTGATTATGCACTGAGTAAACCTCCCTTGAAATCATTCACTGCCCTGACACGGGGGCAACACCCTACCATCATATTACTACTGTAGAATAGTCATTAATAAGCATTGCGGCAACTTGTGCCTAGCCTCAAAGCCCTCGAAAATATCGCTACTGGGCTGAAACAATAAATATTCTTCTATAANTTCTTAAACAAACCTAGGTATATATGGACTACACTCGATCAGATTGAGGTTCTATAGAAAAAAGTGGACTGTGTGTTTGCTAACTAAATTTAGTGGTTATTTCAAATTTTATCTCATAATTTATTGGTGAACTTCGTGTATCAAGAACTTCTGGAAGACCAACTTACATTCAGAAGAAATCTACAAAATCCTTCACAATTCGAATTATGCACAAGGTAAATTAAGATGATAATAAAATAACGGAGAATGGATAAATATACCCACGTACTATCAGAAAAGGTTTAAATGTATCCCTCGTTATTCTTGAGCCCAAATATACCCCTGTCATTATACTATTGGTTCTATTAGTTCAAATACCCCTTTTCCGTTAAGTTTGTCTAAAGTGGACATCCAATCCATGTGGCACTGATATTTGATGAGGTGGATGCCACATGGCTTGCCACCTCAACCCCCCAAATCCATTTTACCCCTCCCTTATATTTTTTTTTCTACCACTAAAATTTTCTTTTCCTCCACCACTATTGCCACTATTACAAATTTGTATTTCGAATTTTAGTCATTTATATATGGATTAGGGGCGCTGAGGTGGCATGCCATGTGGTATCCACTGCATCAAATATCAGTATCACGTAGGATTCAATGTCTACCTTGGACAAACTTAACAAAAGAGGGATATATTTCACTACCAGAAACTGGACCTATGGGAACGGATATTTTCGCAACGGTTACATAACCGTTGCAATATAGTCTCTATTGCCACGGTTACAACCGTTGCATAAGGGTTTGCTGCTGCTAAAACACTTTTGCCGTCAAACCGTTGCATTAGTTTAAGAACCGTTGCAATATTGGTGCTTTTTGCAACGGTTTTAGTAACCGTTGCAATAGAGTAAACTGTCGCAAAGCGTTTTTGGTAAAAATGCCAATTGGAACGGTTATTAGTTCCCTCCCTTATTTTGATAATCCCGCCTAGAATTGTTCTATTTTTACTTTTAATAATAATAATATCTTTAGGACCACTTTTTTTCTTAAACCCTGCTAGGTTCAAAATATATCAAAATAAAGCTTTAACCTTCTCAGAACAAAATGATGCATAGCTTCAAACACTTCTTTGTAGCTTTAATTCAGAAGAAGAGAGCATTTGAAGAACACATCTGAAAATACATATAGCTTCAAACATATCAAAGTAGGCTAAAACACTCTCAGGTCTGTGGAGGGCGTTGACCATCAAGAAGAGGTAGGTTATGAGAAAGAGCTCAGATCTATGTTTCTCCTCCATGAGGATTTTGGGGGTTTCTTCTTTAATCATTCCTTTCTTGTTGGGCTTATTAATTTCTTGTTGAGTTTGTTATTTTGCTTTTGATTTAAGCATGGAATCTAAATTGAGTATCTATTTGTCTAGGGCTATTGGGAGATTGTCGGAGAAAGAAGGGAAGATGAGATTTGCTATAGAGAATGTGACAAATACGAGAATTGTGATTGCGGATACAAAGATACATATATTGGTATCGTTTTCGAATATTAAGATCGCAAGGGATTCAGATTGTAGCGTTATATTGGGCTCCCCTGCTGGTAAGGTTTATTCTAAGCTGTTACTGTCTGATTGAACAATATGTTATGATTTTTACTCTTAAATTATAGATTTACAATGTTTAAGTGTATTGAAATCTTAAGCTGATTGGAAAAGTTTTTTACTCTAGATATGTATTGCGACTGATTTTCCGTGTCAATATTTATGTCAATCCTAATAGTGGAATATATGTTCTATTTGGTTTAGCTTGGCTTAATGAATTGGTTTGCGTCAAAAATAAATTGGGATCTGTTAGGATTTTTCTTAGTCCGTAACAATCAAGGTTAGTCCGTACCAAATGCTTTCTAAATTCATAAATGTTTGGTATTCTTTTAAAGAACACTTAGTTTGTAAAGAACAAATGCAAATTGTTTAGGTGAAAGCCAGGTACTTGTATTTGTACAGTAGAGTGCCAGGATTCTTCATTTAAATTAAGTTCAGCTGATAATCTATTTGTATATGGACATGTGCTTGTTTGTTTGGTCATTTGTTAGACAAAAAAACTAAGACA
>NW_017670241.1:1574269-1582433 GCF_001879085.1 Nicotiana attenuata
AGAGATATTAGGAACGACGGTAACCCCAATGTAGAAGAAACATTCCACACGCTTGCAATTCCCAAAGTCTCATTACTTCCACCAGTCCACCTGACCCTCCTTAGTTCGATTACCTTTCCCCCCTGCCGGGAATAACGTACTGAAATCTCTTGATTATGCACTGAGTAAACCTCCCTTGAAATCATTCACTGCCCTGACAGGGGCAACACCCTACCATCATATTACTAACTGTAGAATAGTCATTAATAAGCATGCGGCAACTTGTGCCTAGCCTCAAAGCCCTCGAAATATCGCTACTGGGCTGAACAATAAAATATTCTTCTATAAGGCGACGACAATAATCTGATCAAGCTATAACGGGAAGAAACATCCCGTATCACAATCTGTAGTACCATTACGGTTCTTCAATTTTCAAATTTATAACAAGCGGTTCGCGTCGCATAGGATTGAGTAAGAAAAAACAAAGGCATAAGCCTCTCATGAAAATGAAATCGCACGATAAGGAATCAAGAAGGGAAGTACACCTAACAGTCCTGCAGCCTCCCGAGGATAAGTACAAGACGTCTCCGTAACCGATCGCGAGACTGTATTAGACTGTCATGACTCGTGAGACCCTGGGAACCTAGTGCTCTGATACCATGTTGTCCACGACCCAAATCCTTTACGGGTCGTGATGGCGCCGGACACCCGTTGTCAGGCAAGCCAACTAAATTAATCAATTAAATTCTCTTTAATACCTTCGAAAATCTAAGAGTTTCTCCTTCCATTTTTCATATATAAAAATCTCTATTTCAATTCAAAATAAGAAATAAACTATTAACACACATCTTTCGAAAAACCATCCCAGAACCCGGTGTCACAAGTGCATGAGCAACTACTGATAAGGAAAATAAATTACATGTCTCCGCAGAATACAGTGGACAGGAAATAAATAAATAAAGTACTGGAAGGAAACTACATTAGCTGTGGGTCTCCTCGAACATGCAGCTCACCTAGTCCCCAAATCATCCGAGCTGCTATCTAATGTGAAATATACCTGTGCAACAAAAATGCACAGAAGTGTAGTATGAGTACGTAATCACGTGTACTCAGTGAGTATCCCGCAACCCGAGAAGGTAGAGACGAGATGGTCAATTGGACACTCACTAGCAGTCCAATAATAATATATTAAACGTGTGAGGAAATCATGGATTTCATATAGCATGTTCTAAATTCACAAAGTTGTAAAACAGGTAAACACCCTTTAACAATTAACAAAGGACTTTCAAGATTTTACTTTTCTTCCTTTAATCAGTTCATCTCAAGCCATGAAAGGCAATGTCATCAATTTAAGATTCCTCATGCATCGATTATATAAAAGATATCATGCGCAAATCATACCGAGGCGACGGCCCGATCCAACAGAAAAGTAAATGTGCACTTGCCGAGGGTCGACGGCGCTCTATAGATGCATCTATTTTTGCCGAGGCGTTCGGCCCGTTCCGAAAATAAACACATATCCTGCTCGCGAAATCATACATGCGACGCAGGTACAATAGAGATACATGGGAGTGTTTATCAAAATATATCCAGCTTTCTTTATAACAAGTTTTAAGAAGTAAGGTTAAATCCCTTTAGAAATTCATTTACAAATTCCATGTGATATAAGCGATTTAAGCTATCAAAGAGTTTACAATCAATCCACGTATTCATGCTTTTGGGTCCTAGACTACCCGGACAATAGCATACTAGTAGCTACGCACGGACTCTCGTCACCTCGTGCGTACGTAGCCCCAACAAATAGGAGCACATAACCAATTAAACTCACCTATGGGGTAAATTCCCCCTCACAAAGATTAGAAATGAGACTCACCTCGCTCCGAAGACTCATAACCAGCATTCTACATTCTTCCGAAAGTTTGAACCAACGCACAATGCACCAAAACTAGCCAATTAACGACAAACTAATGAGAACATGCTCAAATACTAGTTAGAAATTCAAATCATACAGATTCCCACTCCGCTTAGTGAAATGACCAAAATACCCTCGGGCCTATGTGCCCGAATTCCGAAACTTCTCGAAGAAAAAGGTTACCCATGACCTTAGGAACTCAAACATATGATTTTCACCTAATTCCATACTCAAAATCGTGGCCAAATTCGAAGAAATGTAAATTCCTAGGTTTTCCACCAAAACCCCAAATTTAGATAATTTCCTTGCCTAAATCCATGTATAAACCTTGTATTTAACTCAAAGCTAGCATAAATTACTTACCTCATGACAAGTGACGAAAATGGCATCTCCAAGTTGCTCCCCATCGACTCCAATGGAAGAAAAATGGGGTTGAAATGAACTCAACCCCGAACATAAAACATCTCACTGCCCACGCTGCTTCCACTTCTGTGGAAATAGTTCCGCTTCTGCGGATGTCGCTTCTGCGACTTTTCGCCGCTTTTTGCGGCTTTGGACAAAAGGAAGCTGACTGCTTCTGCGGTCTAGGGGTCGCTTAAGAGGAACCGCTTCTGCGGTTTCCTTGGACCTGGCCCCCTTCCGCTTCTGCGAGCTTTTGACCGCATCTGCGGTCCCGCTTCTGCGGTCCAAGAACCGCAGATGCGGTTATGATAGAAGCAGCAAATCTCAAGCTTCCCAAATCCATTTTTGATCCGTTAACCACCCGGAATCCACCCGAGGCCCCGGAACCCGACCAATCATACCAACCAATCCAAAACACATTACGGACTTTCTCGAGCCTCAAATCACATTCAAACAACGCTAAAATCATGAATCAACCCCCAATCCAAGCTTTATGAACTTTAGAACTTCCAACTTCTACTTTCGATGCTTAAACCTGTCAAATCACGTCCGATTGACCTCAAATTTTGCACGCAAGTCATATTTGACATTGCGGACCTACTGCAACTTTCGGAATCGGATTCCGACGCCCGATATCAAAAAGTCAACCTCCGGTCAAACTTCTCAATAACCTTCAAATTTCCATCCTTAGCCAAATGGCTCCAAAATGTCCTACGGACCTCCGAATTCACTTCCAATCGCGCCCCCAACTCCAGAATCACCATACGGAGCTATTCACAGTCTCGGAATTCCAAACGGACATCGATAACTCTGAAATGCACTTCGAACCAAACTTATGAAATTCCTTCTAAAATGCTAACTTCCACAATAGGCGCCAAAACACTCCCGGGTTATCCAAAACCCAAACCAGGCATATGCCCAAGTCCGAAATCATCATACGAACCTACCGGAACCTTCGGATCCTGATTTCGAGGCTGTTTACTCAAAATTCCAATCCTAGTTCATTTTTTCAACTTTAAGTTTCTGAAATGAGAATTCTCTTTCTAAATTAACTTTGAACTTCCTGAAACTTAATTCCGACCACGTGTACAAGTCAAAATACCTGAAATGAAGTTGTTCACGGCCTCCGACTGCTGAACGGAGTGCTAGGACTCAAAACGACCGGTCGGGTCGTTACAGTTTCCTTTTTGAGAATTTTCTTAATAAGTAAAATCCTTTTCTTTTCAAGAAATAGTTAATTTGAAGCTGATTTTACAAGATTCATCTATATCCAGTATCAGTCTATTTACTGTGCTAATATTCTTTCTAGACCTACTATATCACTTCAAGAAACTTATCGCATTTTTGCAGGAAATCTTGCTTGTTCTGGATGGAACTACTGGTTTAAATATGCTTCCTCAAGCAAGAGAGTTTAATGACATAATGACACTTGACAGTTTGTTGATTTAAACCTTTATAAGTTACCTTAGTTCAAGGTTCCTTATGAAATTGCCTTCTTCTCTAGGTTGTTAGAGTCACTGGCTTAATATTGACTAAACTTGATGGATCTGCTCGAGGTGGCTGTGTGGTATAATTTCAATTCTCCAAAGTTAGCTCGTTTTACTTTTTATGATTTTGTTGTTGTTGTTGTTGTTGTGGTTAATTTTTCTCTCTAAATATCTGACAAATTGCAGTTAGTTAAACGATCTCAATCTTTTATGTTTTAGGTCAGTGTGGTTGATGAGCTTGGCATTCCTGTAAAGTTTGTAGGTGTTGGGGAAGGTGTAGATGACCTCCAACCGTTCAATGCTGAGGAATTTGTTAATGCTATCTTCCAATGAGGCATGATCCAGCGACAATTTCTCCCAGATTCTAAAAAGTACGTGACTCTTTTTAATTTACAGCATATGATGGTGGTAAGTTGTTATGGTCTTTCAACCCGTATTTAGTTCTAGTCTCTTAGGTGATACAAGATTTAAATCACAAAAGTAATCAATATTCTTGGAATCTCAACCTGATAGTGAAGCTAGGAACTACCATGGCTATAGGGAAAATTAGAACACGTTTCTTGTGGTAACATTGTTCGTCATTCTTTATGTCACAATATAATGAAGATCAATTTATTAGATTCTGGAAACATTCATTTATTATTTATGCAGTTCAAATTAAAAATAGTTGGAGAGGCATCTGTGAATTCCGTGCCTTATGCTGAAGTAAACTCATCCCGACATACTCATAAGCGTCTGGTATTACTCTTTTTTTGCTCACTGGACAAGCTCAATGCACAAAAGGAAGCTATGGAACAAGATATTACGATGAACGTCGTTACACGACTTCAACGTCTCAACCCCGATTTAAGACTTGATCCTGACATGCTAATATCCAGTGCTCGTGCACCTGGCGAAGCTGCTTCTGCACAACAAGGTGCTATTCAACCAATCAATCGTCCATCCGCTGGCAGTAACAATCAAGGTTAGTCCGTACCAAGTGCTTTCTAAATTCATAAATGTTTGGTATTCTTTTAAAGAACACTTAGTTTGTAAAGAACAAATGCAAATTATTTAGGTGAAAGCAAGGTACTTGTATTTGTACAGTAGAGTGCCAGGATTCTTCATTTAAATTAAGTTTAGCTGACAATCTATTTGTATATGGACATGTGCTTGATTGTTTGGTCATTTGTTAGAACAAAAAAATAAGACATTCTATGATAAATGCCGCAAGAGTGTTATACCCATAACAAGGCAAAATGAGTAGAATGTCTACTGAAGAAGTAGCCATCAACTTGTCATATCTCAACCTAGAATGTCTTTTTATAATCTACCAATGTTTAGCTATTCAACAACTTGTAGGCTAGACTAGCTTGTCCGGTAGCTAATGTTTATCTGACTGCTAGTTTCCTTCCTCATTTATCTTTTATCTTGAAAAACAAGGAGTCCCTTTGACAAGCTGAAAATTTTTGTGCACTTAGTTAATGTCTACGCTCTAAATTTTGCAATTAGAGCGTCCAGCACTGTCCAACACCATATTGTTTACAGCACTGTCCAGCACCATATTGTTGGCTGAGTTTTTGATTTTCCTCTCAGCATATCTTCCCTGGATAGGTGATTGTCTTTCTTTTGGTATCTGGCATTCATCTCCTTGTTTTCTGTTGGAACTTCTGAATTTATTCCATATTGTGATTGCATGTAAGAATGCTGCATCATAACAATATCCCTATGTGCTTTGTCTATCCCTTATTGTTTCATTCTGTGATGCATCGAGGTGGCTGTTATGGTGTGTTCAAATCTGCTGCCTGTGTACCTATAGTTTGTGATTGTATCTTAAAACTAAGTTTCGAATTCCTTTTTGCTAGCTTTCTTTTAGGTTACTTTCATTTTAGGTCTAGTTATGAAGTGATTTTTTTTGGGCTGGTATAGGATACTTATGTCTAAATAGCTACAAATTTTTGTTAAATATAGGAATTTTACGATAATGTGTACATTTAATGTCCAAATTTGGGTCTTGATAATGTGTTGCTGTAGAAGAGCTAGGCTCATGACTAGCATCTTTTATGTCCATTATTTTCTTTTTCTTGTTTGATCAATTTATTTAGTCTAGGCAATCAAGATGAAAGGTAATGACTTTATTTATCTTCTTTTGTAGGTGGAGTAGATCAAGAAATAGAAGATGAAGGCAATGAAGATCTAGACCTTAATTAAGATGAATTTTGAGTTGCTATAGATGAATGTTCTAGGAATCTTTTGTTGTCAACATTTTGAAACTTACTATCTTGAAATGTATTAAGCTTATGCACTTGGGCTAGAACATTTGCTTTTATGGATTCTATTAGCTTGTTGGACGAGTTATATTATTAATAGCTTCATTTTGTGATTTATTTAAATTTTAGTGTTACTATAATATATATATATATATATATATATATATATACAACAGGAGCTATATTTCTGTTTTAAATAAACTGTTACTATAGCCTACCAGAACCGTTGCAATAGGACACAAATAGCGTTCCATTAGAATGTAAACCGTTCCAATAGATCCGGTAAACCGTTCCAATAGGTAGTTAAAACCGTAGCAATACAAAAACAATCGTTACAATAGTTTTAAGAGACCGTTGTTATATCCATAAATAACCGTAACAATAGCTTACAAAAGTGTTGCATTAGATAATATGGTAACAGTTATGAGCCGTTGCATACACATTATAGTAATGGTTTGAAACCGTTCCAATAGAGAGAGGAAAAACCGTTGCGATAGACGTATTTATAGCAACGGAGATGAAAACCGTTCCAAAAACCGTTCCTATTGCTCTATTGGCACGCGAGCGGATGTGACGGTCTGTAAACTGTTCCAATATCGCTACGGCAACGGTTTATCTACCTACTGGAACGGTTTTCCAAGCGTTACCGTAGACCAATTTTTCAGTAGTGTTTGAACCAATAGTATTACGGCAGGGGTATATTTGGACTCAAAGTATACCGAAGGATATATTTAAATATTTTCTCATAGTACAAGGGTATATTTGACCCTTTGCCGATAAAACAAATAGAAGTAAAATACCTCAACAGGAAAATGGAGGAAAAATGGAGCAACTGCTATCACTGTACCAAGTTGGAGTCAACCTTCTATGAAATATGAATAAGGAACCAGCGGACATCAGAGAATCTGGGCCCATTCAAGAGATCTATCTATGCAAAGGCTCTTTGAATAATTTTATTATAAATGATATTGTACGTCAAATGATCTTCATCATTATCTGCCGTAGATGACGGAATCCATAAGTTCAAACAATGGAAACTTTTCGTCATGATAGGGCTACATGGAGCTGAACATGTAAAAAACAGGTTCATGTCTAGGAGAAATAATCTATTGTCTTCAGGTTACAAAGAAAAAACTCATGATGATCTCAAGGTTATATGCTTATTTCTTTGAAACAATCCTTGCATCTGTCTGAAAGATGTTCACAAGGATAGGAGTGTCTGTAATAAATAGTGCTAGATACTTGAAATATATGTTAGCCCCTTCTCTCACCTGATATAGTGTCTGGTTAATGTCTTACTTGCAGAACATAATTGTCGTTCAAACAATTAGCCCATCATGTTCCTATAAGGCAAAAGAAAATTAGACTTCAAAAGGATCATGTTCTCCTTTCCACTTGACTATAAAAAGAATAGATAGATGTGCGCAATACCTTGCAAAAATACTGTGGTTGAGCTAAAAGTTTTCAGGAACTACCTAATGTAGTCAAAATGGTTCCGATTTACTCTTTGAATAAACTACATAAACTATTCTGTTCACATTCAACCTCATGATCCTCAACAATCACACATATTACCATATTAAGGAATCAACATCGAGAGGGAAAAGAGGAAAAAGCCACACACTACAGGAACTCTAAAGTAGAATCTAGTCATATTGCATGATATTATATGAGCATATAGATCACCTAATTGATCTCAAGCAGCATCAGTCGCCCTATACTCGTATGATCATCCTCCCCAATTCCAGAGTTGCAATTATTATGAGTATTATAACAACCATATTGTCAAGTTATTGCTTCCCTTTATTTTGCAATTGAGATATTAAAAATATTTGAAGAAAGCTACGTCAGTTACAAAATTAAATGTAGAGGTGAAGTATTTTCTAAGTTTTTATTTTGTATCCAATACTAAAGTTGTAGTTTTTATCCAAAAATAACTGCTTAATACAAAAGACAAAGCAGAACACTGAGACTCTTTTTTCAGTAAAAATAGCACGGTCTAGCCAGTTTTCGGACTGGTCATTCAAAAATAGCCAGCGTTTACCAAGTCAATGAAAAATAGCCACTTATTTGCTGCACAAGAGATCGGTCCAGCATAACTATACTAGAGTCGGTGCACCCGTGTATGACTTCCT